>NC_141853.1:2502599-2765099 GCF_024713525.1 Acromyrmex echinatior
CCTGATCGATACGACACCAAGAAAGCTCTTGTTCCGCATGATTCTCTTTGACGTCAATGGTTTCATAGTCGAAACTTGGCGGTTTTTCCTTTACGGG
The DNA here is from genome assembly GCF_024713525.1 of Acromyrmex echinatior. NCBI lineage: Eukaryota > Metazoa > Arthropoda > Insecta > Hymenoptera > Formicidae > Acromyrmex > Acromyrmex echinatior. Next base: position 2,502,697 of record NC_141853.1, read on the forward strand.
CTTTGTGACATTTTTAGGAATTATTATTGTGCAAGACGTAGTATACATGAAGAAACAATGGTCTTTTTCTTTATTTCAGCTTTTTACTATCTAATTGTTCGACAAACTGCACTATTTCTCGGACATTCAGTCGATGTAATCGATACGGAATTTTTTGTACCGGAGCTCAGATCGTTTCGTGGATAATCGACGCGGCGAAAGAATCTCTCTCTTTTTCTCTCTTTCAGGGAAGACAGAAATCTCAGCACACTTGAGCTTCGCTTTAATTCCCTCCGGAGCTGAATCCTACCGCCTTTAATTGTTTCCGCACCGATGTGCACCTCATAAAAACGGACTTGCGGATTCGGTAGAACTTCTCCCATCGCCTTGCGTCGCGCGACGGAGATCGCAAGAAATTAATTACCGTTTTTCAGTATGGCGAACTGAGCTGTCGCTCCTTGATTTCGATCTTGTTAATCATTTCGCTACGCTGGCGATGCAGTTATGCGTTGTCATTCGCAAACAGCGTTATGCATTGCGTAAAATTAACATGCGTAAATGGTCAAAATGGCGTAGATTCGCCAGTAAATGATTACTGCATATTTTTTTTTAATTTCATTAGATTATATGTACGTGTGACCATGTTAGATTATATGTACGTGTATATATAACGTGTACATGAAACCCCTTCCCCCTCCCCTCACAATCGAGATTGACTTGATCCGTATCATTCTTGCTATCCTGATGGGTTTCTAATCAACATCGGTGAATAGATCCATACTATTAGTATGACCCGCGTAAATCATTAACATTGCGTCATTATCTCCCGATCCCTTTTTATTTAATCATTACTTTATTCACGAAATGATAAATTTAAAATTAGAGAGAGAGAGAGAGAGAGAGAGAGAGAGAGAGAGAGAGAGAGAGAGAGAGAGAGAGAGAAAGAGAGTCTAACCGATTATATGTAGAATTAAACGATCAATTTTCAAACTCTCCCTTCTCTCTTCTTTATGATCCTGTTAGTCTTCCTTTTACACCTGCCTTTCTTCCGAATCCGAACGAGTTCCTGTATCCCCTCATCAACATTCCTCTCCTTCAGAACAACCTAATCATCTCCATCGGTCCTAACCGAAGAAACATCTCCAAATTCACCTCCCTCTACATCTCTGCCCTCAACGTCTGAACCTGTTCATCCTTCTACTTTTCCTTTTCAATCGAGTTTCTTGAAGTTCCTCCTCCTTATCCTAAATATTATAATTATCATTGGGGCAATTCTAATTCCTTGCATTCTCTATTCTTCCAGTTTCATCAGGTTCTATTTTTCCCAATAACGCCTATGATCAGTCCAGACTATGATCTGGATGAAATCCGATTCATAATTTCCAAGATTGATTTCCTACATGCCCTTCTTCCCGATTCATTTAAATATTATGAAATCCTATCTAAATTTTTCTTTAATTTTTATCCTCCTTCTGCTGCTATGATTGCTGAAATAAGATCGCGAAAAATAAATAGATCATCCTTTCTCATCCTCTTCTTCTCTCACATACACACACGCATGCACGCATGCATACACACACTTAATTAGGAAAAAAAAAATATATATATATATACAGTGTAGAATTATATGCGTATTTTCACGGATATCTTAACGTATTAGTCAAGCCAAATATTATAATAAACAAACCTGAACAGAAATGGTACTAAATTATAATGGATAAAATGTACCAAATTATATAGAATAAAAAATCTTATAAATTATATAGAGAATTCAGCTATATTTAGAATATATTTTTTTCGTACGTGTTTATCAAATAAAAATATTATAGTAATTAATATGATTGTTTTAAAATATATCCAAAATATATATACCAATTATGCAATATATAATATCACTGAATTATATGATTATTCTCAAGTATATATGTAGGCTTATTGTAATGAGCATAATTAATATACAATAATTTTGTAATGATTATTTTTCAATCCATTAATAATTCGAAACTCATTTTGAAACCTGTCGACGTTATTTGAATACCCTCGTATTTGATCCTGACTTTTCATAGGTTCTATAAGTCCATTCTCAGATTAAAAAGATTCAATTCCTTGAACTACATATATAAAAAACCGATGAGTGCACAATCTCGTTAGGCGTTATAACGATCATATGGTTCGTTGGCTCTTATTTTGAAGCTTATACAGGTGCGTTCGATTCGTGGAACATTTCCAAGTATGAACTCATGAGAAAGGTGTCCGTTGCGTTCTTCCATATCCCCTCCTTTATCATAATAAATCCCGTAAAATAAAAGAATCCTGGGGCTTGGACGTAACGATATGTAGAATTAATGTATAATTGAATAAATATTTTATATTATTATAACTATGTACATTTTTTCTAGATATAAAACTCTGTATGTCACTTTTATAATTGCCATCACTATTTCTTTTTCTCTGAAGGTATAAATATTATTTTAAAACAGCGATTGAAAATTGCAAGCATTATGAAATTACAAATAAAAATAATTACTTTTTTTGTTAAAATTAATTATGATTATAAAAACGATTGATTATTAATATCGTCTTTATAGTCACTAATTTTAACGAAAATAATTATTTTTATTTATTTTGATGTTTTTTCTTTCTTCTGTTGAATATTGATATAAATTATATGAAATCGAGCACTTTGTGGTAGAAATTCACTGTAATAAGAGAACCGGATTGTTTCGCCTATTTGGTCGTTCCGAGGGAACTTCCTCGCGGATTTATTGTTTTCATCATGCCAGTGTTCAAGCGACTTGGATTAGCGGATTATTTTGCGATTCACTTTAATCTCTGAGATATATATCCGTCTGCGCATTTGTCGCTAACATTAATTATGGTGCAATTAATAAAACTGTTTTGTGTATTAGTAGCTTTATCGTCTTAATGTTATGCGTATATTTTTTATTTGTTTTCACTGTGATTTTCATATCTGTATAAAAAAATTCATTCTAGCTAATACATTTCTTCATCCATTTAAATATACATTTAAATATTATATGAAATGTATCATTTTTTGCTAAAAAGAAAAATTATCCGTTGAAATCACAAACATTAAAAATATAAAATTTAAAAATGGATCAATTCGGCGCGCAATGACTACGAATATATATATGCATGCACGTATATATTATATATATATATATATATACTCTCAATCTTTAAAATAAACATAAACAATAAATTCAAAGCTAATGACAGTCAAAGACGGAGATGCTCAACGATTCAATTATAAAACTATAATTACTTTTTTAAGGAGATATTGTATAATTACACAATATCTCCTTTATTTTGAACGTTTCGTCTCTCTTTGGAGTAATATTATTAGGTGTTGGAATTAATTCGTAGCGTTTTTAAATGAAAGAATGTTATTTATTTCACATGAGCATTAAAAAATACATTAATGAAAGTACTTCCCATCACTTGTAAAACGCTACGAATTAATTCCAACACCTAATATAATCTTAACTCATCTTCGTTAAGAGATCCGCCAAGAGTGAGTCACTATCAGGTTCCTAACTGTACTGGATTCTTGAACGGAAAGCCCAACATGTCACGAAGTTTTGGCAATATAAATTAACAAATAGTTGATAAGATGAGTTAGGATATTGCTAAAGAGGACTCCAAAAACAGCCATTCGAAATAAAGAGAATATTATGCAATGGAAAGTAATTAAAGTTTTATAATTAAATCACTGAGTACCTCCGTCTTTAACTCTCTTAGCTTTGAATTTATTGTTTATTTTTATGACAAACATTAAAATGGCAAATTATTATAGAACACTTTGTATACATCTATTTATATATTCACTTATACAAGCTGATTAACTAATTAATTAATTAATTAATTAATTCTATGCGTACACTATTCATTGTAATTTTAGGAGGAAATGTGGCAATATAAGCGAGACATGACCTAATGTTCACTGTGACCTCGTCATATATGGTACGTATCATCTATGCTGTCGGCAGAGACACGATGTAGGCGTAGAGAGAATGAACAGCCTGGCAAACAGGCGGTTCTGAATTATGATTGAGCGTATACGCCATAAATGCATAGTTGATTTTGAAATAAATCAAAGTAGAGTATTCGCCGACAATATCCCTTGCCTGCACTTCAAATTCAAAATTATAAATTAATAATTATTTCAAAATTATTTGTCGATAGGTTGTTTCTGCTGCTAATTGGATCATTCTAATAATTGATTTTGCGTTATTTTATCTTACAAAATATTATGTAATTTTATATTTCACTAATAATTAAGTAATAGTAATAATTAAGATAAATTTCGGACTGCAAAGAAATGTGTGTATATTTTTTTTAAAAATATATAATCACTTTTTAAATATATAATCACTTCAAAAAGAAAAAAAAAAGATAAATATCACTAAGTCGCGAAATATAATGCAAATTAAAAGGAAGAGCAAAATTGATTGCCTAGGCAAACGATCGAACGTGTCGCGGTCGGGCTTTTGGATATGTTTCAACAAGCGTTCGTGCATCATTGATTCGCGAGGCCGCTTTCGAAGCGGCAGTTGCCGCTGTTGGATGAATGGCCACCGTCTCTCGGTATCGTGCGTTATTGCCCAGCAACTCGATTGGATCGCTGATTTTAATGTGTCGCGAGGTGGGCCGCATTCACGTTTATACGCATCAATAATGACGTAGCGCGTGCAAAATCAATTAAATCAATTAGCGGTGCGAATCAAGGGACGAAGGGTTTGGAGGAGGAACGATGACTCAAAACTGCCTGTCTATCCGATGTGTGCCTACTTGTCTCCGCAATGAACGGCCTATCGGAGATAAATCGGCAAACAGTTTAAATATCGATCATACCTTCCGTCAAATTTTTTTGCACTGTAAAAATATACGCATAATTCTCGAATAGATTCTTTGTTAAGACTGGCGTTTTGTATCTTCGCAGAATATTGTCGCGATAACGCGCGGATCTTATAAAAATTCATTGAAATTGATTCGCGCTGTTTATGGTTCGTATACTTAATAACGTATCGGTGAAGCTAATCGAAATGAAATCAGAAGGGATGAAGAAAATAAAATAAGAAGTGCTGCTAGGCAGCAGCATTGTCGTTGCTTATAACATTACGCAATCCTCCTGTGAATATTTTAATCTACTTATATTTTCCCTCCGCCAGCGATAATAATGATCTTCGAGAAAAAGAGCAAATATTTTTATTGTTCCGAATTATCTATGTAAAAATCTGAAAAAATTCTGGTATACTTGTCAAGCTTTAATAACGAATTTTTTACCATCACAGAAATCGAATTGTATTTTATTTACTTTTTACAGATTTATCTATACCACAATTCACAATCAATGATATCTATAAAAACTTCATGTTGCCGGGAGAGTCAAGAGAAATATGTAAATGTAATTGTATATCAACACATATGTATTAAAATTTTATAATTAAATGTTTCAAAAAAAAAAGTTAATAATAAATATTTGTAGCTTTCATTTAGGGAGCATGCTTTATTACTGTAATATATATCAACTAGATTTGCGGTTCCCATTGATGATCAAATCCGATCGAGATGACTCTGGAAATCATTCCAGTGTGTACGATGACGATCGTCATCAACATCAGCGATATGGAGGGACTACTGGCGTGTTTCGCGCACCCGCGACTCGGTTATCTTCTCGCTTGACTTAAGATTGATACTCCTCGTATACGTATCGGCGGACGTTAGCAAAACTGCATGTTCATCTAAAGCGCATTAATTAAATGGCGCTCGGCGATATAGCCCGCACGATCGTTACGTGGCGAGGCGCGATCGCCCTTCTCTTCGTCTCGCTCACGCCCTTTCTACTTGCGAAATCCCACCGCAGTCAGAACGCAACCGCATTCGCACGCACCATTCGTCCTCGCGCATCGGAAGTTCGGAACTTCCGCATGTGTTGCAAATTAACGCGACCGTTCTTGCGAACGGTGCATCGCGGGCGCGGTCGGCACGATCGATAGCTTTGAATAAACGAAGGCAACGGTTCTGTATGATAAAATTTATCCGCCGTCCAGCGACTCGCGCTGACACGTGATTTGCGTCGCAGTAAACGGACACGTGTTACAAAAATAATAATACGATATGCGTATCTTTTTCAGATAAAAATTGTGTCATATGTACACGTCTAATATGCATGAAAAAAATAGCGATATAAAAGTAGAATAAAAGTAGATAATATAATGAAATATTAAGTATTAAGAAAATTTTATCAGAATATATGAGAGATTAACAGATGAATGAATTAACGGTCCGAATCGAATATATACGGTTATAAAGTATTAGCTAATCGACAATTTCGAATGCCATGTGATTCGAGCATTTCGCGTCTCTGCTCGATTACGCATTTTGTTTCGCTGCAGAATCCATGTGGCATTACAGAACACGACTTTCGGCGCGTTGTTTCGGAAAAAATTGGATCTGTCGATTAACTCACTGCACACGAAAACGAATTATCGTATTATTGCCGACAATGGACAGCTGCGGGAAAACGAAGTACGGAGATTCGAAAGTTTCGATAAAGAGCAATTTCGACATTGTCCAACGATACCATGTATGTATATATATATATATATATATATATATATATATATATATATGTGTATATATGTATGTACTCTTTTTTTTTTCAATTCTTCCTCGACAAATTCGTATGTAGTTCCATCACTGAGGTTCGAATGCATACTTGGCTACTGCAGAGCAACGTCGTCCGAGTAGCGCATCATCTACTCTTTAAAAAGTCTCGTTTCACGATGGGTCTCATGAATGATTCATAGCTGATAAATAACTGTCAGACAGGACCTGTGAATCTACTTGTACTTTAATATCTACAAAGTACCTCTTTTCTGGAGAATGCCTCTGTATATCTGCGATAGTTAGAAAATCATCGCAGAAGATGGATTTTTAGTGGCGGTTAAAGCGATGCAAACCGTATTTAGCTCTTGTCAATTATATTTGTTTGCGGAGAGTTTTAAGTTTATAATTAACACTTTATTTTTCGTAAATAATTTTCGCATTTTTCAATAAAAAATTTAATTTTCATATAAAATTTTTACACATAATAAATAGAGAATGCTCATTTTTATAAATAGTAATTATAAAAATTTTAATATTTTTTAGACATCGCTTTCCGTCAATATGTTAGTCATAAAAATAAATCAATTAAATTGAGGCTTAAAATATAATTTAAAATTTTTTGCGTTAAAAGTAGATAAAGTTAAAATTCGAAAGTCAAAATTAGTTTGCGCTGAAAGTATCCCATAAAAGCAAGAGAAGAGATATTAAACTTCCAAACTTGTTTGGGTTTCACGATTTTACGGACGACACGTGGTTCGCCAATTGGAAGCGTTCGATACGCGAGCCAATCGGTGGCAACGATGGGAAACGACGGGAAAACGCATTTATGCATTCTGTCGGCGTTTCCAGCGTATCGTGTTGGGGTGCGTACGAGCAAAAACAAATTCGCGAATAAATAACGTTATTTATGAGGTCACCGGATAGAGGGGTAAAAACGGGTGGAACAAATAGCTAGTGGTGGAAACGAAATCGTCTAGCATTTGAATAACATAAAACGGGGTGAATTGGATCGCATTTATGTATGTATATATATATGTATATATGTACACACACACAATAAGCTTCATTCATATAATTTATCAATTAAAAAAAATATTTCATATAAATGTTATTAATTATTAGCGTTACAGATAATAAGATATAATAAATAAATAGTGAATACATAAGTGATAAATAGTAAAAAAAAATAAATATATGTGCGTTAACAAACATGTTAAAGGTTCTCCTTGTTATTTATCATGCTGTTTCGATGACAGCTGCAGTAACTATAAAATCGGTCTTAGTTCAATCTTAGTGAGAAAAGTAGATTATGCAGTAATTAACTCATAATATTACTCCCATAATATACGTCTCCATAAGTGTAATCTGCGGCTTTCTTTTCGTTTACAGAAGTAAGAAAATAAAATCGTGACCAGGTTGTTACGACTTAAATTGATGCTTCTTCACTACCGTTAGAGCTTCATCTTTTTTTTTCTTAAGAAATAGAAGTTACTTTTATTACACGTTATGTACGGTCCAGAAAATTGAGAATTTTCGTTCTTAACTCGAGGATCCTCCAAAAGTTCATGAATGATAAAAATATATGTGATCACAACAAATAATTTTTTTAAAAACGGAAATCTCCAAAAAAACTTGCTTCCAGAAAAAACGTACAATAAGTCACAAAATAAATCATGTGTTTCGAAAATTATAATTGATTATTAATAGAAATTTATATCACAAAAGTTTATCTTTTGCCTGCTCCTTCTTCTTTTTGCAATACTAAAAACTTTTATAAAATTTTTTATCTCTCTCTCTCTCTCTCTCTCTCTCTCTCTCTCTCTCAATTTTACGAGTAACTATGTCTTTTAAAATATTGTATCAATTGTGATGTATTGATGTATGCACATTTTAATCTCCTTTACTAGAGTTACGTATTATGATACACACCATATTATGAAATTTATGACAAAGAGAAATTTATTATTATTGTTATTATTGATTAATCATAGTTTCTATTTCACTCTGCTTAAGAATATAAAATTTCGCAAATCAAGAATTATAAGTCCAAGCAGAGTATAGAGACTTACCCTATAGAATACATCATCAAGTTTAGGGTTAATCTCAGAAAAAAGGGGATTTAATGTCGACCCATCTTTCGCGATGGAGTCTTATGTCATCAATAAATTATCGCGAATATAGGATAAACGTTGCGTATAATACCACACTGAAATTCTGTACGGTGTGCGATAACAGGGTAAACTGTCCCTAGGCTTCTTGATCAAATATCGGAATAATGTCGGTAAAAAGTTGTAGAGAAGTGAAAAGGTTGACGCGATCCGTTTTATTACGGTTTAATTTATGCTTTGCCATCTGTGTGCACTATTTATTCTTAGGCCAGTGGTTTTTATTTCTTTCTCTTCCTTCTTATTGCAACTTTAAATCAGGAAGTGCGATATTTCACACAGGGAAAGAACCAAACATCTGATGGTAGAAGATCGTTAATAAATCACTAGTCGCTGAGATTGCTGGATTTTAAGTCTGTCTCATAAATCCGCAAAGGAACCCGCAGATCCTCGCATGAAGCCTGTTATAATCATAGTTTTTTTTTTATATCAAAATGATATTGTAAGTACTTCAAATGCAAATGTATCATGCAATGGATATGTTTGATCTTGTTAATTGTAAAAAAAAATCCTGATCAAATTTTGTATAAATAATACTAAATTTAGTGATTAATTGTGAAATAAATGGTTTCTAAAATCTTCGGCAGTTTTATCATATAGCATTACATCGTCTTTGAAGAACGAAGATACTATATAAATATGCAAATGATTACAGCCTTTAATTTAATACCCATATTTATAGTCGTTACATGAATCTTGTATAAGAAGGATATTACAAATAAGATATATAATAAAATTTCAAATTATGAGACACAAATAGTGTAATAACCCGAGCAGAAATTTTGGTTAGGTTCTGATATGGACCTAAGCATGCCCTGGTGTCTGATTAGGCACTCATCAGATGCCCTAATAAAGTCCTGACCGTAAAATGTAACGTCGAGATTAAGATTGCCTGATTCCTGAGGATTTTTCTTATCAGATCCTCTCTTATTATGCCTAAAAACATTATAATTCCGAAAAAAATTAATAAATCTAGTTTTATTATTAAAATAAGTATTATTGTAAGTATTACAACATTGTCATATTTCAGAATACACACAACAAAATTATAATTAAAAAAAAAACATTTTCCCCTGACCGTGAGAATTAATTTATAGTATCTTGAACCGGTCATATTGCTTGACCTCTGCAATCGTACGGAATACTACTTCGATGATGAACGCTACCACGAATACTGAATGTTAATGAATGCATAGTTGTAATATATCTGGTCAACATAATCCTAAAAGAAATTTGTGCAGTTTAACTGCCTTACTATTGTACTATCGAATACTATACATATCACTTTCTCTTAATATACGAAAATACTGCAACTGAGCAAAATTAGATAATTATTCAATCTAATAGCCTCAATTTCAATAATTAAAATTATGTTCAGTAGACGCGTTTTTATACGAAATCAAAGAATTTGACAGAAAAAACGTCGCTATATATCTTATGAGATATTAAACTTAACTTAAAGTTAACGACTGTTTATAGGAAATCTGTCATATATAGGACATACTCTACTGTTTCTTGATTAGGTCCAAGTAGGGAATTCCCGACTAGGGCATAATCCACCGCTTCCTGATAAGACCCAAGCGGGGAATTCTCGACTAGGCATACCTTATCACTTCCTGATGAGGACTTGATCGGTACATCAAGGCATGCCCCAACAAATTTCTGTTCGGGAACCACATTTTAATTAAAGCTCAAGTGAAAATGTTTTCAGCTGAATGCGAGAAACAAACGATTACTTTTGTAAAAATATTTCAATAAAATAATACAAGGTAAACGAATCCTATATAGTATAGTACTCAATATATCATGCTCGATGTTATGGATAATTATACGGTAAATTTAACATGCAGATAGCATTAGTAAGTCGTGCGAGCCATCTGTCTGACTCAATTGTAGTTTATTGTTCAATTTTTCATTCTGTTATTGTTAGTAAAGCAAACTGCAAAACATCGTGGTCGTAATATTTCATAGGTAATAATTAAAATAATTACCTTTTATAACTGTCAATCAAAATGATTATTAATTTTCGCAATTAATATTATTATGATTCTAAATTTATAATTTATATTGTATTTAGTTTACATTTTTGTCAAAACGTTTTGTTCATAATAAAAAAAGGAAACTCTTTGTAGAACCAATGTTACTAACGTAGGCATACTGAGTATATATACATCGATCGTAACGTTTTTTTGGTACTTTTTTTTTATTTCAGTCCATGTATTCTAATTCATTTATTAAATATAATGGAGACAAGTAGATGAATAGATAAGCAAATAATTCAATGGTTTGAAAAATAGATCTTTATATATTCTTATGTATCAATAAATATATTAAAATGTGTGTCAATAACCTTATGTCAATAAACTTATAATTTTGTAAAAGTAATATTTATTTTCCATGTCTCTAACACTTTTTTTTACAAAAAATATATACATTTACTTAGGTTATATTGGATATATGTATACGAAATAAATGTTACTATTTCTTAAAATCTTCACTGCACTCATGTAAATATTTGATTGGAAACGTTTCATATTTTTTTTAATATTCAAAAATGTTTCTTCTTTTGAGAAATTATGATAAATAAAGTTAATAATAAGCATATTTTCCTGTACTAATAAATTGCTTAAAATATGCTAATAATGCAATATTTTTCGTTTACCTTTTATTTATGTTTGCAAAATATACATTGGAAAAAGCTCTAAATATTGCTTTTCTGTGGTGTACTAACTTACAATTTTATATTAATTTTGAAAGCGCACATGTAGAGAAGTCAAACGTAAATGTTAAATTTTATTTTAACAACTACTGGAATGGGGAAAATAAAATAACGCAGCAAAATTAACAATTTTTCTCTATTGTTATTCTATAGAGAGTTTATTTTCATTTTGCATAAATGTGTTGCTTTATCATTCATGAGATAATACCATAAAAAAATTTAAATAAAAGTTTTATATTCTAAATGTATCAGTATATTCAAAACTTATAATTGATTCATTTCATTTTTTTTCTTATTTTCCTTGTTTTTTACTAATACTGAATAATAAACTAAAAAATTCAATCCATTATAATCTATTTGATGTAAAAATTAAATAAAAATTAATTAAATAAAATTGCCCTCCATTATTCTTCTTATATAAAATGTTGAAAATATTGATGATTACACAAATTCAAAAATTAAATATTTATATTAATATTCTATTCATTTCAAAATAATAGAGCTTTATCAGACGTTACATTTATTTAATTCCTACATTTTCTTAATTTTTATTTATGCATACATATATTTATATATTTATTATACGTGACGTAATTTGCACGCAAATCCATTATCTTAATAAAAGATAATATGTCACTCACCAATATATAATATACGCAGCAGCAGAATTATAACTATGTTGAAACTGCGCGTTGACCTGCAATATAGAAATAGGAATTATAGCTGTGTCCAGAATAATTAATATCTAAAAGAATAATTGTTGCCTGCGTTAAAATTGTTACAAGTGATTAATTCTGCAAGTAACAAATGAAATTTACTCACCCCATGTTTTCTCCGCCCGATGCTTGCCAGGTCTCCACCTCCTCTCAAATTTGTTGCACTCGCATAATACAGCATACGCAAAAACACAGTTAATTACGATCGCATGTATTAAATATCACAACAGAATAATCGTCCACATTTTACACGGCACTCCCGATGTTAATCGCGCGCGACGTGCGCTTTACTATTTTTAATTGTTATTAATTCTATTGAACCGAGATCATCCAAAAATATACAATCAAAATTCAATATTGCGTAATATATTTTGAAGTTTAGTACATCCAATGAGATTATATTATTCTATACTTTTAATTCGAAAGAATACATTATGTTTAAATCTGTAAAAAATTCAAAACTCGATGCAAAATGATATCGTTTTCTAAAGCCTGCGGCATACGATGTTTGTTTTCCTGCTGGATTGCTTGTGTTTTAGTGAATTACTGGAATTGTGCCATATAGAATGCAAAATTTTTAGTTTATCAAAATGCAAGCAATTCAGCAGAAAAACAAAAATCACATGCCGTATGATTTACTTAAAAAATGACATAAATAAAAAAATTAAGTTTCTCAGGAAAGAGAAAAACTCTTTTCTTGAATTAAAACATTTTTTAACTTGATAGAAAATTATTGACTAATCAAATAACATCGCTAAAAAATATATTCTTGATAAAATATCATTTTTGTCATATTTTCTTTTACAACCCTTAAGAATCATTCTTTTTAAATTGTGACGATTTTTGATAATTCTTTTACAAAATTAGCTCATCAAAAATAATTTTGATAGAATAATGTTTACTTAACTCATTCATGATAATAACTCACGTTTTTAAGTTGTGTCACTTTTAAAGTAAAGGAATGATATATTTGAATCTTCGCATTAATAAAATCATTATCGTGAAAGTAAAAATATTATGATGAAACAATACTTCATACTCCCTATCGCTACAATTCCGAGATGATACTTTAATAAATCGCGCGAAATATTTGTTTTATAAAGAATATTAATTGATAAATGCAATTAAGTAATCACGGGAATTGATTAATCGCGCGTATACTTCAATTTGTATGCAATATCTTATTTAATGCATTACGATAATGTTCTAATAGGTAATGTGACGATACCTGGAGCGACACCCATCTCTACTAACTCAAGTTTCGTTATCTGAATGACAACATGGCGCACGGCAGCCTTGCGTATAATAATCATCAAGAGCAAATACAAATTGACAATACTGAGACAAAATGAAAATATTTTTGATGGTTTTTTATTAAATAACTATGCTAAGTATTGTTTCTTCTATTTTAAATTACTCTCGATAAGCGAACTATTAGTTGCTACATATATTGTATCAGATTCTGTAAACTTGTTAACGTTTCCTGAAACAATAATTAATTCCGCTCGATTGATCATTTTGAAATATAAATATTGTTACTTATATACAAATTCTAAAAGGAAAAATTTGTTCTGATTGATACATATATCAATATATAATAACCGTTAATAATCAATTTTATATTACCTGTTACAAATAATTTCTCTTTTAAATTAATTTTAAATAGTTTATATTAATATCAAATTTAAAAAGATCATTAAATCTATATTTTGAAGAATAAAATTTATTTTTGCTTTAATCGAAAAATTATATATATAAATTAATTTATTTCTACATTTATCCAGACGAGAGAAAATTATAACCGTGATTTTATTAAAGCAAATATTATATATAATTTTAATAAATTGCAAAATCAAAATAAATTGCCGTAAAAATGTCGCAATTTTATTCGATTTCTTTTTTTCTTAACACGAAAAAATGTGTAGTTGACAGTCTGGCGTTGAATACCCACTATGAGACTTTGTCAATCAATGTATTTATACATAGTGTTCGTGGTCGATCTTGACAAACTTTTCAGTCAAATATTAATTTAAAATCACATAAATTTAATGCTTTCTGGATATATAAAGATAAAGAGTTGTAATAAAATAATAATTTTTAAATAAATTTAATGCCACTAACATATTATAATTATAATATCATTTCATATAATACATTACTTAAAACTTTTTTTTAAGTAAATTTTTTATGTAAGTAATCATAATTCTCCCAAATTTATGTAAAAAATAGCAACTATTCATATTTATATACATATGATTTGTCAAAAATAGATAACTGTATTATGAGAAACAAAACTGATTTCAAAATAAACTTTATATTATACAATGTTCTCAATTACAATCGCAATTGCAAAAACGAATATCAAATTGATGTTCAAGATGTTATATTTATTAAATTGTATCATATCTTAAGATTAACTTTAGCTGAATTTTTCAGCAGAAATGCAATTATAAATATAGGCCTAAATTACTTGCATTTATAAGATATGATTTCTTCTCACGTTCCCTTAAAATTTCTATTCGCATGTAATACACGGAATTGTTCTTGTTTCAGAATATCGTTTCGAATATCTTGAATGTCCCACCTAATTCCATATCTCGACAATCGCAGTTACCATTCGCAAGACTGCAGAGTCTCTTACGAAATTCTCTTACTAAACTAAAATGGATATTTGTGCTACTATCATGAAATAGCAGTAAAACGTGAGGCAATTTCTATTTACTCCATTTCATATGAGTTTTCGTCAAATATGATATACACAATTGACGTTTTAGTATTTAATACATATAAATTTCGTTCTTTTTATCAGACTTTGTTCGAATAAAGAATTAGAAGAATAACACAATGATAAATTAATAATAAAAATTAAAAATTTTGATTTTTCTATTTTAGTTTTAATTTGTCTTAATTAATTTTTATGATATTTTTATTAATATTAAAAAACATACACTTTAAAATTGAGTGTAATAAAATATAAGATTTTGATTATAATTATAAATTGAAATATAATTGAAATATAATTATATTTTGTCATTGATTTTCATTATTTTCAAAATTGGTCCAGATTAGAGATTATCTGAATATTAATATTAAAAGTAAAATCACGACGATATTGATGACTCACAATTGAAAAAATGTTTGGATGCGTGGTTTCCATTCTATTTTATCTTATTTCTTTCATTTTTTCTGCATTCGTGGGGAAATTATTAATTTAAATCGTAATAATACAAACTACGGTTTTTATAAAACCGCCATTTACCCGCAATGCGCATTGTGCAATTTTATATTCAAAATATAGAAATCAGTACGAAAAACCATTGCTGATTTCTTTCGAGTAAACGAAGATTTCGGTCTATTCACGGTCGTAACTTTACAATCAGATTTCATTATGACTTTTAATCATTTCATCTGGTTGTTATAAAGATAATCTGCTATAAAGGGACCTGCCATTTAATTTTTTTTTGACCGATTTCATATTTTTTTATTAATATTTCAATATAATATATAAATAAAAAAATATTTAAATAATATTTTTCTATCATGTAATAATATTAATTATAAATACTTGGCGCCAGACACTATTGTGTCTCTTGATTAATTCCAAATGCTAAAATTATGCAGTATATCAAACACAACTGATAAAACAAAATAAAGTCATTTTAAAAATAACATATTTCGTCGACGAGGAGCTATTTATTGAGCTCATCGTCGAATATACATATTTTTTATATAAATTTCTAGTTCAAATTTATTTGAAAAGTAATCACTTCGCAAATATCGCCAACAGTAAATGTTGGACGTAAACGATACCATGATCCAGCGGCGTAATTTATTGGTGGTGTACCCGCCCTCGGTACCACTTACGAGCAAGGGGCTTACTAGAACGAAGGGTGGTGGAGGCGCCCTCAGAAAGACTCTGCCATTTCCGTTTACCCTCAGTTTCGTGGCGCTCCGCTGTCTCGTCCAGGCGTCCCGAAGTCTGCCAGGAGTTTTCGGTTAGTGGAGTTAGTATGCTCTGGGCTGGTCCCCTCGCTCGATAGTTCTCCTTTTCTCTTCCGCCCTTCGACTTCTCCCCAAAACAGTCGAATCAAGTGGCGATGTTCACCTCCGTAATTGGTAAAATGGAATCGTGAAATCGGAAAATATGGCGACGCTACGATCGGATAAAAATCATTATCGTTCGCGATATTGATGCGTACGCAAAAAATCTCCCATTTTTCCTTCCTCCTATTCCTTGTCAAATTTTAGCGATCAAATCTTCGAATTTGGGATCTTCGTCGAATTCTTGTTATATCAAATCACCTTTGTGATTTTGTGTTTTTGTCATTCTATACGAAAAAAAAGGTTTTGCTAGATACAGATCTCTGAAAATAATTTTATTATATTATCAAAATAATTATAAAACGCTCGAACTGATTATTAGAATGTCAAACTATTTGCAGCATTGCTCATCATGCTTCGGTTTACATACAATTATTTTAACGGTCCTACATACAATTATTTTAACGATCTAATAAAATTACTTTCGGATCTGTATCTATCTAAACTTTTAAATAGGTGCTTCAGCAAAATCATTCTTTCCGTGTAGGTATGTAAGCTTCGAAATGAAATTTGCAGATAAAATAAAATCTCTTTCAATCTATTTATCTATGAACACCTTTAAAGCTTAATACCTTTAAAAAAGCTCTTATTTTTATTTATTCTAAGAGCATTAATTTTATATTAAACAACACACAATATCTAACAAAGTAATAATTTCGAATTAATCATTTGTTCAATAAAATTAAATGTAAAAATAATAAAAATACATATGATAAAAAAAAACGCTTACAATATTTTTAAAGAACAAAAATTGTTCTTATTAGCTACGATTATTCAACTGTTTTGCAAACGTTGCAATAGAATTCTTTCTTGGATTAACAATTACTAATTGTTTCCCAACACCATTTTCCAACATCATTTTCCGCTAAAGTTCCTGTTCGCGATTGGATTCACGATTGGAATCAGTCATTAAGCACACAATTTGACGCATTTGCCTCGTCAGCAGAATGCTCGTGAAAAGTTAAATATTTGTCGTAGATATTTGTTGTAGCCGTAACACACTTTTAGCGGTTTGAAACGAAAGCGAGCTATTAGAATCCAGGATGGTGTACCGTTTCTCGGATGGTGCGAAAGGAATGGTTGTGCACAGACCGATTTGACCGAATGGTACCTTCTCTATCTAAATGGCCCCGAAAGACAGCTCGGCAGTTAAGCATGGCGAAATTGCAAATCGAAACGTTTTACGTGGGCAATGAAAGGATTCGGGGCCCGCCGGTTCGATTACGGCTCTCGCCGTAAACTCGTGAACCGGGAAATATACGTGAATGGGAATGAAGAGCAAGAGCGAGCGATCGTGGCCGCTGAAGTCGGAGACAATCACGGCGGATCCGGATGCGTATCGCGAATTCCTTCTTCGATTACTCCTTTCTTTTCTCCTCGATCAACATATTCGTTCGCCGGCACGTTTCGATAATCAAATTCAAATTCGTCGAATTTTGTTCAACCCGGTGAAAAATTCTTTGTTCGTCGTATAGAAGATATTTTTATACTCTTAACATAATAAGAGATCAATAAAAATGATTTTGCATATACAGAAATCTAATTTATTAGATTTAGTTCGTTGTTTTTTCATATTTTTCATATTTAATATGGCTATTATGGCTTGAAAAGACAATTTTATTTCGGAGGACAATTTTATTTCTTGCATCATCGTACCTGTGAATCTTGTTGACTATAAAAAAGCTAAATTGCACGATTTTGATAGTCGCCGTAAAACTCGCCGTGGTTTCAAATGAACTTGTGCTTCTTGCCTGACGATGCGCGAATTCGATGTTACAGCTCTCGCTCTTCGGATTTATCGCCTGTTTCGAGGCATCGACGACGCGTCAACAGCATGCCAACTTGCACTATCGTCCACTGAATAGACGAAAAGCTTTGGGAATCGAAGCGCTATTGAGCGCGGGTCCGTTTTAGAGCGCTGGCGACAGCTGCTGCCAATCGTGTACGAAAATAAGAGAAACCGTCGCCGACTCCTTTTTCTCTACGATCGAGGCAAGTGAATGGATGAAGGCGCGCTGTGGGCTCTCATAAACTGTCCGGACAATCCTAACAATGAAACTTGAACGATTCGAAGCATTGCGATGATTTTGGAGACGTGATTTCTCCTGAGAAAAAAAATCTTAAAACTCTATCTCTTGCCTAAAAAACAAATATAAAAAAATATTTTTTTTTGTTCTTTTTATATTCTTTTTTTATACGTTATAAAAAAATATATTATATTCAATACTTTAATAAACTTTAATTGAAGTCACATCCAAGATATTTTTCGGAGGCGAGAAGAGGAGGGGGAGAAGGGGGAAGTGTCAATTCTGTTATCACATAAATAGCAGTTCTTTTATTAATACATTTTTTGGATATTTATTAGAATTTAGAATGTCTGCTTCTCGTTCCCGACTTTGAATGGGAAAAATATTAGATTTTATAAATAATAATAATTATTTTTTTTCTTGGAGAAAATATAATATAATAACAAAATACAATTATTAAAAATGAAATGTGTAATTCTTTAATAATAATAATAATTATTATTATTAATAAAGATAATTATTATTATTACTATTACATATAAAATATTCATGATAATTTTCATAGGAAAAGAAATTTTCAAAAATCAGAAAACAACATAGGAAAAGGCTTCCCAAAATCATTGTTAAATACGTATTATTTAAATATGTATTAATTGAAATTCTTGAAATTAGACAAATTAAAATGTTCTGGTTGGAATCTATTAAAATTGTAGTTGAGATAAATAGAATTATTAGAATCTTCTGATTCATTCATTTTCAATTAGAAATTTTTCATAATGTCTGATTGGAGTTCTTACAACGGAAAATTAGTAACGCGAATGGTCTCTTATAAAGAACAAACTTAATTATGTACTTCAACGTTACAGAGTTAGTATTCACCTTAATGACATTACGTATCTACTTGAGAGAAAAGGAAAGAAAGAACGCGAAGATAGACTCGATGTAGAAAAGAAGATTCATAACAAAAAAAAGAATTCATTTATCCTGACCTCCAGCTTACGTTCCATTTGACATTCCGCCCGCTCTAACTTTGTCTTCTTCGTCGTCGTCTTCGTTAATATACACCGCGCGCTCGTGCTAAGGTTGTTGAAAGTTCAGCGAAAACGAGAAGCAAACGGTGCGGGACCGTTTATTATGCGGAGAATATTAAAAAGTCGCCAACTTGTTGAAAATCTTAGACTTTCTTCCGAACTGCTTTCATATGCGTTTCATAAAATGATCGTCAAGCAAAAAAAAAAAAAAAAAAATCAGGGAAATTTTTGATCAAAGAAATTCAAGAGATTATTCAACTCTTTTCTTTACACATACATGTATATGTATATACTGATATATTGAGCACGAGCATGATGTAGTAAATAGTCCATGAGACTGCTGTGCCAGAGATCGCGGATGCGATCCTAGGCAGATTCAAGAATTTTCACGCGCTCTTAGCTCCTCTTCGGTGGTCCAGCAAACCACTAAGAGTATCTACTGCCAAGAGAACCTCTCAAAAACTGCCGTTCAGAAACGGCGTTAAAATTGTAGGTCCCGTATGTCTCTGTGTACAACCTAGAGGGATAGGATTATCGGACAATGGCGAAAGACGTTAAGTTATAAATCGAATTTTATATATATATACGTGCACTGTTAGAAATATAACCACGAGCTTCCTTTACATGTAAATGAAGCTCGTGGTTATTATGGAATGAAATTAAAAATAATGAATGATTTAACTGAAAATTAAGTTACAGTAATTACTTAAATGTAATGAACGTATACATTAAATTTATGAAAAATACAATACATTAAATTTATAATGTAATGTCATGAAATTAAGTTCAAATTGTGTAAAATTTAATGAAATTTAAGAATATTTCTAACAGTGTGATATAATTCACCATCGTCAAACACTATGATAAAATTCATATCATAAAAGCATGGATCACGCAGAGTATCGGTAAAAAAAGGGACAACTACGATAATGTTAGCCCTTCAAAATGAAAGTGATTTTCGGAAACGTTTTTAGCGAGAAACAAAATAGTAAAAAATAGTAAAAAAATTCTCCAACCATCAGATACCAAAATAACAATTGCAAATAGAAAAAAAAGGAAAAAAAAAGATTTCAGTCCATAAACAAAAAACGAAGCGAGGGTCCATCCCACTTCCTCTCTGTCTAGGGATCCAACTTTCCACGCAAAGCAAGATTCATCCGGCCATTTTTTTCTATTTGTAATTGTTAATTATTTTGGAATCTGTTGATTAAAATATTTGTTTACTATTTTTCTCATGTTCCTCGCTAAAAATGTTTTCAAAAATCAGTTTCATTTTGAAGGGATAAAGTTATCGCAATCATGCCGTGGAAAAGATGGAACAAAATTCATAAAAGGAATTTATACAGCAATCATCGAAATCTATTTCAAGCAATGACATTTGTTAAAACGGGACAATTAAAGTCTAATTGCCAATGATGAATATTATTATACATCAATAATATTATTCAATTTGTATCTATTTATTGATCACACTACCCTCGTCCGATACAACGCAATTTGCAAAACAATTTACGTTTCAAAGCGGCGGGTGGAACGCATTCGCGTATATCCCTAATTACGATGGATCGACCTCGATAGCAAGTGAGGATATGTGATGAGTAGGTCACAGAATATTCAACGTGTCAATCAACTTTAGTCCATCTAACGATTATCATTGGAGACAGTGTGTTTTACGACGTAACCCGGACTCCTTTGATCGATAGATCAAGCCGATCGTGGCTTAACTCTCGTTTTGCATCATGAGAGAGGAAATTTATGATCACTGCGACCGACAATGCGGATCCTCTTTAATAACCGATCCTCTCTACCGTCCCAGCCTCCCTCGTCCTTACCGCCCTCTCCGCCTCGGGGGGCTTTTGCCATTTGTACGCGCGATTCACGACCGCCTACTTCGCGATCCGCATCAGCATCGTAGATTCGCATTACCAGATAATGCGACAATTATACATTGGAGTTTATACCGTGTCGCAGCCGGCGGGGGATTCTACGCGGAAATCAGGCTGACAAACACGATTCCCGATGAGTAATGTGTTGTCGCGCGAGCTCGAGAGCCGTTTTCCAAATCCGTTCCGATTTGATCGGATCAGAAATCGATAAGCGAGAGCGTTTGGTCTTGCTCGGCGGATTATCTCGATTGGCCTGGATTTATCTGGCGCTTTAAAAAATACAGCATATTCGTTTCGAAGAGCAACCGGAATTTTTACTTTGTCTCTCTCTTTTTCTCTCTTCCTTTTGTAATTTTTCTTGTAATAAAAGTATCAAAGAGATTGATGTTCGATCAAATATAGCCAAGTAAAAAATTAGTTCTAAATATAATATTGTTTGAAATATAATATTTTATAATACAGAAATTAGCACAAATTTTGCGATTTCCCGTGTATTCATATATTTTACAATAATGCTGTAAATATTGTATGCCATGTATTGAAGCGTGTTTACGGTATCTGACGTCATTTTGTAATTTGCATGCGCCTGCCTCGCCGCGGATTATGGCAAAAGCGACAGAGCCGGATAATTACCGACCAGGATTAGTTGAACGGTCAACAACGAAAATCATAATTTCCTTTCGGATCGGTCAACGCGATCGGTCAGGGGGTTATCCAGAATCAGCTGTCCAAATTACAGGCCGATACACACGGACAGTGTGACGTCAACACAAAGCCAGATGCGTGTAAATATCGGCGGCGCTTCGCGGCCGACTATGTCGCCGATGAATCATTTCTGAAGCTTTTACTCGACTAATTAATTTGTGGTCGCGCCGGATATTTATCGAACCCGCATAATTACGATTTATAACGGATATCCAACAAGATACGTTATCATTATAATATCATATCATGTTTATTTTCTGTTCATTTCCCAACGTACTTTGTATATAACAATTTCGTTTTGAATTCTCTTTTTCTGTATAAATTGCACACTACATCGAGATTTTCTTTCATTTAATTTAAACAATCCCACACGTTCTTTCATTCTTACCGATTTCTACTTGCCATAACGTGGGACTTGCTCGTTGAATCGTGCTCACTACGATAACGCGAAAAATAGATCAATGCGTGCTATAATAATGATTGCTGTAGGAAACTGCTGTTTTCGTCTGATCGAACAAGTTTGTGCGATTGCACGAACGTTAGAGATAATCAAAAGACACTTGCTTTTATAGATTATACAGAAGAAATACCTTTATCGAGCGAACATAAACATAAAACATTCGCATCATGGTCTATATACCGCGAGTTGTTTTGATGTTTGAATATGTTAAAATATTTTATTTGTAAACAGTGATTCGTATTACATTTACTTTTTGCTCTAATTCTAGTTTTAATGTATCTTTTCGTATCTGTATGTGATTCCATGTCAAAATAACATTTTACAGCCGCTATCAAAAATAATAAATGTAATATATATGTGTATACGCACAAATTTTATAAGATTCGAACCGCAAAAAATGTTGATTGATCCCAATAAAATATTTTACATACATATTTTTCGATCACCCCTAGCAGAAGAATATTTGCAGTTATAGTTAGAGGTTGATTTTTCGGATAAAAATGTTTTTCGATCATCCCTAGCAAAACGCGCACGGCACACAGGTGCTGAATAAACTGACTCGCCCGTAGAGACGAGCTCGCGTTAGGTGTTAACGATGAATTGTGGCCAGTCGGAAAACCAAGGTCCCCACTGGGAGAACAGAACTGAGACCATCGCGCACTTTTGCCATACCTTCTAATGGCTGCGAAAGCCGCGTATCTCTTGGGACGAAATTCATTTCTCAATAAGATCAAACTCGCGTGGCTGTTACGAACTGAACGAGTTGGATTTGGTAATTGAGTCATACCGAAAACAACCGGGACTCGACTTGGAGAATCAAAATTCGTGTCGAATTCGTTGATGATTTGTATTGCGAGGAAAAAAACATACGCAACGAGACAGTTGCTTTTTCCCATCGAAATGGCCCGATTCGCACAAAAAATATATACGTTATGTTCCCGATATCGGTTATATCTCTGTTAATATTTCTTGTGGGATTTGCGTGGCGCGAGGTCACGTCCAGCAGAAATTTTTGCATTTTCGCAACTATCTCTCGCAAATAAAATCACGAACTATAACCACAATTCGCGATTTTGTCCAGTATATTAGTATAAAACGGTATTTACGAGTAATCGTAAGATAAGATTGATTTGCGCAAACAGAGAATGAATTTTTACTATTTGACCCATTTTTAACTCGTTACTCGTTATAGTATTGTATATTATGAGATATGCGTTTTTGTCCTGCATACTTCTTTTTTTTTTAAATACTAGGAATATCTAACTAAATAATAACCTTTAGATTTTCCTTTTTTTAAATACATATTATATTTACAGATATTTTTTAAAGATGCTAAAGTAGCTGTACGTAAAAATCATTTAATAATTTTTGTATATTTGTAAAATTAATGAAAATTAAGAGACACAAATCGTGTGTAATAAAAAAACCACAAGATCATCGTGTGTATTAAGGTTAATACACACATAAAAATTTATCAGCCTTCAATATTTCTAAGAAATTCTCGATTAGCTTTCCTAAAATTGATTAGTTTCAAAAACTCTCTTTATTCCATTGTAAAATTGTCCCATTTAAGTTTGATTTTACGAAATCGACTTTTCAAGATCTGCAGTTGCTCCCATCAACCTCGGTGGCACGTCTTTTAAGACGTCGTCGGATAACGGCAATGATCGTAAAGTTCACCTTAATGAACGTCGGTCGTCTTCGTTGCGAGCGTTTGTGGCTCCGTTGGTTCCTTATCAACATTAGCCAGTGAGACGCTAGGGAGAATAACATTGGCCTCTGGCGAGTAATATATCCATATTTCCCGTCATCCCTTAATGCATTATGCATAAGGCTTCGATATATCCGGCGAAGGTGTGGCGCGCGGGTGTAGGGTAGTAGTACATATTCGTGTGAACTTTGCATATCTCTTTTGTGACCCTGCAAGAGCGAAAGCGCGCGTGCTGTAATAGCAAACCCGTAAAACCGCATCTATATAGCGCGAGGGTTAATAATATTTGATAACCGAATATAAAAGTCCCTTTTAACGTAACTATGTAATTGGCCAAGTAAAAAGTGCGCTTACCGTTTATTCGACAAAATAAAACGTTATCTCGTTGCATGTACGAGGACATA
This sequence comes from Acromyrmex echinatior, assembly GCF_024713525.1. Classification (NCBI taxonomy): domain Eukaryota; kingdom Metazoa; phylum Arthropoda; class Insecta; order Hymenoptera; family Formicidae; genus Acromyrmex; species Acromyrmex echinatior. The sequence continues at coordinate 2,527,234 of NC_141853.1, forward strand.
ATAACCGAATTATCTGACAGATGAGCCATCGTGTACTGCCAATATTTGCGTTCATTAATTCTGCGTCAGTAGCACACAGTATGCAGGTTTAATTATTAACAAAGAGAATCACATGTGCCGCGAAATATAACGAGCATAGAATTGCGTGTCGTAAATAAATGAAATTTTTTTAAAATGCTACTAATTTTAAGCTATATATTATAATAGTTATTCAGAAATTATTTGCTATTGAAAATTTTATTTATACACTATCCCATCTATACCCATTAAAACAACTGCAATATTAATATCTTAATTATACGAACTATATGTAGCTTGTAGCGTATACCATGCTAATACGCTATACGTATGTACATACGAATATGTCCGAACGTGAATTTAGGGCTGATTATACATATATAAATAGGGTAACTGTTCCTATTAATGTGCCTTTTAGTCAACTTGCTTATTACTGAATTAATTATTACATATTGTAGCATTAATTTTATCTGCTTGCAATCAATATTGGTTTTTCAATTACTTCTTCTTCTTATAATATTGCTTTAATCTAAAAAATGTTATACTTTACAATGTTTTCGATAAAAATAAAAAATATGTTTTTATTAGTGAGTCCAAGCGGCGATGGTCCTATTAATGTGCCCCCAATTTGTGTGCCTATCCGCATTTGATTCATTTTAACATATAGTTATTAAAACAGGCAATAAATTTAAGCTAATTGTTTAAGTTAATACATATTATACATAAATCATTATTTCAATTATATTTATTTCAATGTACAATCATAACGTTCTCAGCTCCAATATAGGGCACATTAATAAAGACAAGCTTAAAATCTTGCAGAACGTATTACTGGATTCACATAAATTCTTCATATCTTTTGAAAAATATTTAAAATACTTTAATACTCAAAAAATAAAATATTATCTTCGGTATCGAATGCATTAATAATTTAACTTAACAAAAAAAAATAATTTTTTCTTATTTATTTGTACTAGTTTTCTTTATGACTTATCAAAATATAAAAGTACACTAATAAGAACAGGCACAGTAATTGGGACAGTTACCCTAGGATGACAAAGCATTACGTATAGACATCGCCTCGTTGCAAATATACAAACTAATTCGATCGTTGCATCCATTTTTACTTCTACGGCTGACTAATTTGCGAATTTTCCACTGCGAAATTCATTTCGGCGTCAACGATGATAAATTACCGTCACATTGGCGAAATTAATTTTTACGCGGGCAGTGACCGATCGCTGTATATTGCGATTATACTTCTTTTATTTACATACGCTGTTACAAAAGCTGACAGAAACGGAATAACTCTTCTAAATGTTTTATCCCGTTCGAAACTTTTTTTTAACTACGACAAAATCTTAAAATTTTTCAGTACGAATATATATTTGATATTTTTCTTAAAAAACCAAAAATAAATGTAAGCTCTATGTGATATTTGACTTTCAAAATATTGACTTTCAACTTTTCGAATATTTTTTTTCCATGATAACGTAACAGGTAACATAGGTGGACAAGATAATTCGAGTATTCACTGTTATAAAGAACTAAAAATTGAATGAAAAAATACAAACGTTGAATGGAGAACCTGACGGAATATAGGTCAAACTGGAAAATAGCAAAAGTTCCCCATAGGACACTAATCTACGGAATGTGACCGTAATTTCAGCCAAGTTCCGTAATAGCTTTGCGAAACGAGATATCTAGACCAGATAATGTAGAAAATTTGGTTATTAAAAGATACTGCCATTTAAACTCTTCGGAATAAGGCATTACTGAAGTTATATGATTCAAACAATACCTATCGTTAGATGACAGAGAAACTAGGCTCTCCGATAGAAACTAGTTTTGCAAGTGAATAAAAAAATAAAAGATGAAAAACTGTAAAAATAAAAATAACACGAGAGAAATACGTATCATGGAGAAAAAGAGAAACAGCGATAACTGACATAACAAGCCTCTATTGAAAAAGAAAACTTTAACAATGTTAGCTGTCGTAACATATAAATGTTAATTTCTAAGAATAGAACAAAACAAAGGAACCAAAGTCGTATACAGAAAAAAATTGAGGTTTATACGAAAATTTAAATTCAATTCCTTAGAATAGATATTGAATAATATCGTATTGCTCGCGTGAATATTGTCAGAATTTTTGAGACTTTCGTAAAAGTGGAAAATTGTTCGTACGGGGTGAAGTCGGGATTCCAATGGACGATACCTGGGTTCCCGGGCGACCACCTTTTGTCCCTCCCCCGCACTTCAGCGACACGTATGTATAACTAGAAGTACCACGTCCCTCCCTGCAGGCGTAGTTTGTGGTAAGGCACTGTTGGCCCCGCGGGTGCCACAACTCAATTCCCAAGCATTTCGGTTGATTTACAGACCCGGTCGAGGTGGAGGCAACTTTACCTCGCGCTCTTAGATTCGCTCTCCCCCTATCGCTTAAGGGTTCGCTAGAAGGCAAACAGCGTTCTTCGTGTTTTACGTTTCTCTTGTCGGCGATATCGCCTGTCCATCTCGTGGATGCGAATATCCGTCTGCAACGTTCTATTCTTCAACGTAACGTTACGTAGCCATTTATTGAAGTTTATCGGTATTTAAATAAATGTAAATTATGAAAAACGAGCTGCTGCGATATTTCAAGCGTTTTCAAGATATTTAAACGTAAAAATGATATAATAAAATTTGTTCTTGCACTAGGCTAATATCTTTTGAGTTAATGGCAGGTACTATCGAGGAAGTACTTAAGAGTCACAATTAAAGAGTACCATTTAAAGTATTTTAAATGGTAGCTTAATGTAATTTATTCTCAAAGTTTGTAATTATTTTAGAATTGTAGACAAATGAAACGTAGTTTAAAAGGTGCTATCGTGAAGTGGAAGGTAAAAATAAGATCTCAGGTTCTCTCAAAAGATAACAATGACAAATCGCCATAATGATAGCATCGGGACCGGAATTCTTGAACTTTACCAAGGTCTACTGGCACGCCTCTTCGACCGACCGATCTCTGTACAAAAGATGGTTAGGGTTCGCATTTGGCTTAGTCTGGCGATATAAATACGAGTTCGAGGATAGCGAAGAAGAGGACATAGACGGTAAGGGTTGCAGGACAGTACTCGTGGGTGGGATGGACGAAACATGGGCGGGGGTTGGCGTGCTAGAACAGTGTGGCACCCCACCCTCGCGCCATCAGCAACCCCTTCGTCGGCCGGCCACCCTCCGTCCGATCCCACGCTCAATACTCAGCAGCTCCGCGCCGGCTGGCACCGCTGCACCCGGACGGACGCAACGACTGCAGGGTATACTGGGTGACGATCGCGACACGGTTAACTAGCTCTGGATTTAGTACCAAGAAATTTAATTTCATATCAGAACGGGATGACACTTTAGACTCTGTCCTCGAGTGTGAAGATTGAACGAAACGACGCTAGCAATCCCAATCTCGCTTTAAAGTGAGGAATAATTAAATGTATCTCTTTCAATTACGACACTGTATTATTAAAAATTAATAATCTGCGTTCTGTATTATCTTAATTATTTCCTATTGTACATACCTGCTACTGTATGCTTTATTTTCGTTCAATTTCAAATCCTTTTCTTTCTTTTAATAATCTTAATTAAAATAATTAATTCATAGAAATGTTAATTCATAAAAATAAAGATGTAAAGGCAGAGAAATATTATTATAACAAGATTATAATTTATACAAAATATTACATTAATAATAACACAAAGAAGTTAAATAATACAAAATGATTATTGTACAATCACTAATTGTAGAGATCATTACATTATAAAAGTAAGCGCATTTTTAATAATATTCTATATACTCAATTTATCAAATATATCGATAAATGTCGGAAAAGATGGAAGTGATTTGTAGGGTGATATGTGTAGGACAATCCGGAAGGATCCTCGCGGGGCGAAATGATTTGTCATCGTCCCGCTTTTTTCGACGTGGCGACATAAATTTCGCGGCTAAAAAAAGAGAAAAAAGCGTGCTATTTCCGTGAATAGCCTTGGCAAAAAAGGCATTTAAAATATTTTTGCAATTTTATTCAAAATGCACTTGTATTGTTACCGACGTGTTATCTGTCAAAATTTTTACGAAGGTTTAGATGAATCGAGTACGAGTACGAATATTCGATATTATAGCCATATCGTGTAATTTTTATTGCATTTAAACCTTTTTTGTGCAATTTTGTTTATTATCAAGTTTGTCAAATGCTTTTAAATTTAAAACGTAGAATAAAAATGGAAAATATCGTATTCAAAAGATAATAATTAATTGTTGAAAAGTTTTGTACTTAAACATGATATGATACCTTTTTAAAAAGTTGATACACGTGATATCTTTATGCGAATGTTTATAAGATAAAATGAAAGTAGAGCAAACTTTATTTTTCTCTCTCTCTCTCTCTTTCTTTTTTCGAATGAATAAAATACCATCCGGGAAAGCAGCTTCCGCAGAAATTTTTATATTTTTTTTCTGTGAAGGCTTACACGGCCCTTTTGACGTCAAAGTCAAAGAATAAAGCTGCAGTGCACTGAAAAAGAAGCGGGCCTGCGAAAACGTTTGAATCTCCTGATAAACAACGTCGTGTTTATGAAAAGTTTTTCAGACATTTTGCCGCGCGGTAAACACATCGATGCTTCTTTCCCGCTATTCGCGAAAGTTCAGTTGCAAGTTTCTCGTTTATGTCTTACCGTGTTTGCAGACGTGGACTTTACAAATGGTTACTTCTCATCGAACGTAAATCACGGCGCAAGGTGCTGGTGAAGTCGTTCCCGCCACCCTCGTGGAACTTTTGAATTTGCTCTGAATTCATAATTTAAGTAACCGGACTTCGACTTCTAACGCTCCGACCGAATCACATTCACGTGATTCACAACGTAATTACGAGGAAATCGAAAAATCAATTCCAGAATTTATTATCGAGATATACCTTAGGTTTCTAGTCGGCGAGCTTATCGACTTTTTGCAAGTTCCTCGTTTAATTAACGTCATTCGTCGTCCATAATGAAAGGCAGTAAGAGCGAACGAATATTAATTGGTAGCTAGAAAATTATAATCATTATGATCCGAGATCTTGTTATTTTAAGCATAAATAACATGAAAATATTTTACAATAATTGAAACAAATAAATATTAAATATATCAGGTCAATAAAGTTGCAAGGCAAGGCAATTCGAAAAAGAAAGCGACACAATATTAAAATTCTTCAAGATTAAAAAATATTGCTATCTGATTATTTTATTGATTTTAAATTGAATCTAATATCCTTCAAATCGAGCCATCTTGAAGAATTGCCCGTTCGCACGTGGAAATCATAAAATTTCAGTATAGACGCCACGCCGATTCTCTCCTTTCAGTCGAGATCTGGTCTTTTGACGACATACCTTTTTCCGAAGATTTCTTCTTCTTGGTAATTACGGGGTAAAATACGAGTAAGAAGCACGCAGTCTGAAAAGACGTGGAATGCTCGGTAGTCTAGTCTTAGAGAGGTATACGGTGAGAGAGAGCGGACGAAAGACGAGCAAAGGGAAGAAAGGGATGAGTAGAGGATGGAGGGGGTGTGTGAGGAAAGAAAACAGGAGAAAGAAAGCGTAAGAATGAGAGGTGGTACTCGGAAAATGTACCGATGTACCCCGCAATGCGGCATAGTTCCTAATCTGATTGGGATGCCAGTCAGCATTCAGCCGAAGCGAAATCAAAGAGTTTCGTCTCAATTAATTACGAGATAATATCAATCGACATTCGACTCCTCACGAGAGATTCCGACCCCCCTACGTTCTTCAATTATACATACAACGAAAACTAGCATCAACATGCTTATCTCATTATTTCTTAATGCTTTTTAATGTAAAAATAAAATAAGGATTTCATTTTAGTAAATTCATTTTGCTCTATTTTAAAATGAATCTAAAAAGATTTTATAGAACTTATGATTTTCATTTATATCTTGCATTAAATTAGTGCTTTGGAATTAATTTAAATAATAGCATTAAACAAACAATATTCATGATTGCAGAACAATTCCAAAGTCTTTTTTCAATTTCTAAACTTTCTACAGTTTGTAATCTGTTTATATTTATCTTTATATTTATTTCAAGCTTCAATCGCGGATGCTCGCAGAATGCAGCAATGATGCAAATTGAATTTATTCTGATACGAATTTTTTTTTCTGATGGAATTTTTCTACATCGCAACATAAGGTAACTCCCTATTAATGTGCCTTTTAGCCAACTTGCTTATTATTGAATTAATTATTACATATTGTAGCTTTAATTTTATCTGCTTGCAATCAATATCGGTTTTTCAATTATTTCTTTTTCTTATAATATTTCTTTAATCTAAAAAATGTTAATACTTTACAATGTTTTCGATAAAAATAAAAAATATGTTTTTGTCCCTATTAGTGAGTTTTCCAAGCGGCGATGGTCCTATTAATGTGCCCCCAATTTGTGTGCCTATCCACATTTGACTCATATAGTTACTAAAACAGGCAATAAATTTAAGCTAATTGTTTAAGTTACATAAATATTACATAAATCATTATTTAAATTATATTTATTTCAATGTACACTCATAACACAACGTTCTCAGCTCCAATACAGGGCACATTAATAAGGACAAGCTTAAAATCTTGCAGAACGTATTACTGGATTCACATAAATTCCTCATATCTTTTGAAAAATATTTAAAATACTTTAATACTCAAAAAATAAAATATTATCTTCGGTATCGTATGCATTGATAATTTCATTTAACAAGAAACAATATTTTTTCTTATTTATTCGTGCTAGTTTTGTTTACGATTTATCAAAATACAAAAGCATACTAATAGGGACAGGCACAGTAATTAGGACAGTTACCCTAGAAACACGGAAAAGGTTTTGCGAAAGGTTTTGTTTCAAGCATATATTTGTAAGACGACGCCTGATGTGCCGGTTTGAAAATAAATTTGCGGTATTTCACGATAAGAGGCTTACGTGTATTGCGACAAGCTCGCATGGAGATTGAACGAATCGCAGAATTTTTTTATAGAACGTTCAAGCTTCCGATTTTACGCGCTGTTGGTAGGAAAAGAAGAAGAAAGAGAAAGGAGAGACTGCATTGGTGCTCGCCTTTCCACAACTATCTCCGTATCCCGATTCTTTCGAATCACGATCATTTTCTCCGATTTTGTCTTTTTCGAACGAGAAGCACTATAGAACCTAAACATCGCAGATTGCATGTTACTCCACACAATCCTATACAATCATTTTCTCTCGTAGGAAAAATCCCGTCTTCTTGTGAAAACAATGCGCAAAAGTAAACACTCTCGTGCTAGACAAGAGAGAGTCCCGTATTTCAGAACCATATAACGGGCCACCATTGCGTCTCGTCGTTTTGCGGTATGAATAGAACAAACGTAGACCTTCATATGGTGTCCTCGAAAAGTGGACACGGATGAGGTCATCCGATCGTAGACAATAGAAGACGCACAAAAAGACACGGCAAACGTTGAAGAGAACTACGTTGAAGAAATCAAGGGATAGCGAATATCGAAGGGAAGAAAATGACCTTAGAGAAGAAGAGGAAGAAGAAGATAGAGAGCGAGAGAGAGAGAAAGAGAAGGGGGAGGAAGGAAGGAAGGAAGGGAGGAAGAGAGGGAGAGAAAGATAGTCGAAGAAGAGAGGCGGAGAATTTGCCGGTGCTTGGAATCCCGTAATTTCTGCGACAAAGCGAGCTGTCCATCTAGACGGTGCTAGGTGGCACGTTTCCACACCGTCGTCAGGACGGAGGGTTATTAGATCGTCGTGATGAACGAGCCGTGCTGCGTGCACCTTGCAACGAAGAGAAGCAACAATGTTGCAAATATCTACAGGAGAGGCCATAATATATATTATATATGTATAAGTATGTATATGTATGTACACAGCATATCATCCTTGCCCTCCCCCTCCTCCTATCCCCCCCCCCCGTATTGTTTTCTCGGCCGTGCGACAGCTTGACAAATTCTGTAAAGCTTGAAAGCGAATGTAAAAATTAAAAATCATATACAGGCAAAATTTTATAGACAATAAGTTTTATAAATGTATAAAATTCCTAAAATTAAAAAAAAATATCTAAAAGAATTAAAAAGTATAATTATCTTTTAATGTAATTTTTCAGGATGTATAATTTATAAAACGAAGAACTGATTATAATGGTAGCTTGTGGAGAAAAAGATAAGCGCGTAAAAATAATTCACGCGCTTAGTATTAGCTAGATGAATCTACGTAGCGGTTAACTTTTTTCCATTATTTTCGGATTATAGCACCGCGGTTTCGCGATTTAAAGCGGTGTGCACAAGATCCGATTACGCGCGTTTGTATCCGGAATATCAGAAATTAGGTCTTTCATAGAAGAGCCGGTGTCCGTTGGTATTTGGTTCGCACGTTCGGTCGTTACGGCGTTCGATGTGGTTCGCCCTGTGAAAGAGTCATGGACATCCGGTACATGAATGACGTCCAATTTCATGGGACAATAGTTACGTAGTGTCTCGTGCGACGAGGGCGCAGAGGGATGCGAGAGGGAAAATGGGAGACCGAGACAGATGGATGGAGTGCGAGAGTGAGGGAGACAGAGTGAGAACTGGGAGAGGAGAATGGTGGAACAGATCGCTGCTGGCGGAATTCAGAGATGATAGAACCATAGAGCCGTAAAACCGTACGCCGATACGAATGGCTTTTCTAAAAGGAGGAGAAAAAGTCATTGCGCGCTATGTCAACGCGATCGTGACCGATCGTCACCGATGTGCGTGCGTCCGTCCATCGGGAATCGAACGATAATTCGCGACGAGAAGTTGGAAAAACGATCTTCACCGTCGGCTGCTGTAATTTGCATTTTGATAGACGTGTACCTTTCTCAATGCCTCGGCGAAATTTTTATATCGGCGCGAGAGCGAGAGAACGATAACGCGATATAATCTGCATCTCGATAATGGCGCGCCCGATAAATATTGCAACGAGATCTCTCTCTCGATCGCGAGAGACCCTCATTGAGGTATCTCCATTAAAAGAGATTAAGTTAGACATCATCGCGAATATATTCCAAAATTATAAATGACACCGCTGTATATGCCAGTAGATGCGCTGTACGATTTTGTCGATACGTACATTCCATTCTCTCTGTTGAATTATATGATACGCGATGGTATTAATATTCGAGATACTATTGAATTTGTTGGATCATTAAAAGAAAATCCGATTTACTGCGTACATGACCGTCAGATTGCAAAATTTTTATGTGTTTCCCGCGGGCCATGGTTATCATCGTTATCGTACTATTTTTCGTGGCAGGTACTGTTTTTTATCCGTGGTAACTCGGTTTTTAGTGTATCGCGCGTGTTTCACAAACGAGATAATGTTATCCGTCTCAACAATGTTTCATTTTTTTTTCCGCTTTTATCGAGCCCGAATCGGTTCCGCTTCGATATGTCTGACGCTGGGGAATATGTCTGACGCTATGATCGAGCTCTTCTCCTGCCATCGGAATTCTTACGAGAGTCTGACGTGTATTATGCGAGGGAACACCACTTAAGGTGTCAACCAAAAAATACGATCGAGGTGTAACAATAGTGAGCCGAAGGAAAGGAAACGAGCGACGATCGTCATAAATCACGGACCAAAGATGATGGTCTTTCGTAAAACACTGCCGCGACGAAACTACGTGTACCTGGTTCCTTTTCTTTCCAAACAAAAAAAATCTTTACGCGACACTTGCAAAAAATATATGATTAGCTCAAGCTGATCAATTAAAGATTGACTTACATTAGTTTACTTACATTAGCGGCACTCATGTAATTAATCATCTTCGACGGAGGCGCGTCTTATGCACTTACCTGAAAGAAAAGACAATACTATTGTCACTCAGTTATTGGATAATATATTTCTTGTATATGCATCGCGCGTTTTCTCGATTTAATCAATATATTTACCGTATAAAAAATTACAATGCACACAGAAGAAATAATCATGGCTGAACTAGCAAGATGTGTTTGATTAAGCTTTTGGAGATAAATAGAATTTCTCTTTATTACAATGAAATATTTTTGACACGCAATCAAAATATTTGATACCGGTTAGAGTTTGGTTAGCGCATATGTAGTAATAATATTTAAATATTTAGTTATTATACGCTGTTAAAATAATGTTAAAACACATCAAATTTGAGTTATTTTTAATCATTTCTATATAGAAAGAACAATTTTGCTAAAATAAAAATTTAGTTAGATATGGATCTGAAAATAATTTTGTTAAACATTCTACTTATATGGAATGCTCCAACTGATTCCTAAAATATCAAAATTTTTGCAGCACTTTCATCATACTTCAGTTTTCTACATATTTATTTTGATGTTGATTGCTAAAATTATTTTCAGATATAAAATATAAAAATTAAATTTTTAAATACTTCAAAACAAAATCGTTCTTTTCATGAGTAAATTGCCTTTACTCAATATATTATTAGTTTATCTCGATAGTACAATAACTCATTAATTTAATTAAAATAAGAGTTAAAAAGTTTACCTTAAAAAATGTATTAAATTTGACTTAAATTTAATTTATTATTTATTAATTGCATACGTTAATACAGACATTGTTTACACTGAAACATTGATAACTAATAGAAATGAATTTATTTAAATTTTGACATATGGAAATTAAAAATAACAAAATATTATTTAATTCAAGAGATTAAATTACCATTGCTCTTTCCTAACAATAACTATAATAATCTAACAATAAATACAAGAAAACAAAGAGCATTGTTGACATGTATAATTAAAAAAATATTGATGAAACTAAACAGAATTTTTGATTGTCATAATTAAATAATTTGATATTTCAACAACAAATTATCGTTATTTTATTTTCACTAGAAATTCATGCAACCAAATGTGTCTGGTTACCGTAAACAAAATATACGTTAAAAATATATTAAATTTGTTTAATTATTTTGACCAAAATTATAGACAAAATTCATATTTCCTCAAACAGTCTGGTCATTATACATGCATATCAGACTAATTGCACCAGCTTTTTTTTTAGTGCAGTGTCAAAATAAAAGAGTGATTATGTGACATTCCACATTTTCTTGTTCTTTTTTTCTATTCGAGTTGGGAATACAGATATAAACTCGCACGTGTTGCAAAAAATAACCTGAAGGGATCACTCGTCACCCAACTTCACAGGATGAAGTACGTCACGATGGACGTACGCGAATTCCAACGCGGAAATGCGTCGCAGCGGTAAATTCATTGTTCTACTTCCGTCGCCTCGATTTCGCCCGCGAGATGTTTGACATTCCGTTGCATCTCTCGTGTTCTCGCTGCTGAACAAACTAAATCATTCGTCTGCCTCTATCTTGTCCGGAATCCGGGACGGGAATCGATTCGATTTGCCGACGGTACGTCGCACGAGTGTCATCGAGGCCGTTTCCCTTCGAAGGCCATTAAATTCCCACGGAGCAATAATAAAAATCGACAAAATATTAGCTTTATGCCAACAAACGCGTGCATTTATTAATTGCCAGGAATTGCGCGGTGTATGGAAACGTTATGCGCGCCTATCGCATACGGACGTTTGTTTGCGCAATTATCATACCTTCGGTAAACAGAATAAATCATCTGACGTTTTCATTTCCCGAGAAATCCGTGCGAGATCAATTCGTGCTTCGCCGACAGATATACTGTCCTTTCGAAATCCCGGAATGGAAAATCGTTAAAAATACAATTTCGTTTCGGTTGGCGTGGCCAGGCGCGATTCTCTTCCGGATATCTAGGAATCATTTCTATAATTGAATATCCTGGAGAAATCGCATTTTGGTAAACAGAATAAATCACTTGACAGCATCGGCACGCGCCAAAAGTCGAACGAAATCGATTTCGTATGTGTGTCAAATACCCAGAGCGCGATTACACGATTAAACCGAATTATGTGCGAATTGAGTGTCCGAATTTTAATGGTAAACAGCTTATTATATAATATCATTAGATATCAGATTTTGTATGCAAATATTTTTTTAGACATTCACAAAACATGTAAATTTACACAAATATGCAAATATATACAAATAAATATGCATTTTTAGAATATTTTTGCAATAAGATAAATTTCTATTTTGATGTTTTTTTCCAATCTGCTTTTTAAAAAAATATGAAACTGCATAAGAATCCGATGTCTAAATACCATAGTGCTATTTATTTTCTAGAGAAAGTATAGGACAAGAGTTATAAGTATATTTTTTAAATAAAAATATGCACAAAATTTAAAATTTAATCTTCAAATGTAATATATGACTTTAAAGCAAAAAAATGTCAGATTGTTTTACCATTAATTAAGCGGCATAGATTAGAGACGAATGGGCAATTGAAATATTTTAAATTCTGATAGAACAAACGAAATAAAAATGTTAGAGTTTACGAGAGCAATAAAGTGGCTCGTGGTTTGGTTACTCGATCGTTTTTATTACACTCTTTTACCGATATTTTATAGCGGCGGTTACCATGCGGCTCATCAAAATCTCCTTCGCTTTCGGATAAATAAGAAGACCCACTTATGTGACTCGAATGCTTCATAAAGTATTACGTGTAAAGTGAAAGATTAGAGATTGTCAATTAAGCAGTATCTGTATGCAATTTTGTACAAATATTGCAAATAAAATTTATTTCACCCTTTCATTCTGCAGAATTATTCAATTAGATGAGTTTTTATTATATAAAATAAAAGCGAAAAATGTCATTATCTTATTATACTCTAAAAAAATGTTTGATATTCAACTATAATTACATGTTACTATAATTATGATTATCACTGCTATAATGTTAGTAATAATATTGTTGCAGTTTTATAAAAAAACATACATATAGTTGGCAATAAAAAATATATATACAATTATAGTTATTATTACCGCATAAAAATGCATTTATCTATTTACTACAAATTATAGTTAAATTATAGTAACTGCAACTATATTTAGTGATGATAGTCTATGATAGTCATTTTTGATTGCCAACTATATATATCTGTTGATAGAATTATATATAAGTTATCATTACTAACATTATAACAATAATAATCATGATTAAAATAACATGAAATTACAGCTACAAATACCAAAAATTTTTCTCTCTCAGTGCAATATAGAAAGTAAAAAATTATACTTCTTAATAGATTTAAGAAAGAGAATAACATTACATCTTGCTAAATGCAAAAGTACGATCGTTTAATTATTATTATCAAAATATGATACACTTGACAGAGTTATATGGAAACAACTCTGAGGAGAAAGCGAGTGTTCATACGATTTTAATGCTGATCGATCCTCTGGGGTTGCATGTAAAATAATGAAGAAAAGGACACAAAGCATGTATCCGGATATCGATGTGGTAAACAACGAATTGAACCACAACACCAACTATTTAACACTCTCACTTGCGTGAATATAAATTATTCATTCAGCGTACACTCAGCGTGAATACTTTGCCATGTCATCATGAATCTTCTGTCATTCATGGCGTTTTGTGTTCTCGTTGACCGTCAACCTTGATATGATGTTAATGAATGGAATTCCTTTAGTGACCATTATGAGCAATATACTTTACACTAGACTGAGGGGAATCTTAACGACATGATATTTGTTATTCTGAATGTGCAAACTAGAATCTTGGTTACGTTCACATGAAAAGGCATCTATTTTCTATTCAGTGCATCGAATGATACACTGTAAAGGTCCTTTACTGAAGTTGATCATGCCGAATTCTTTGGAATAAATCGGTTTCAGTGGGGAAGAACCTTCAGATTTTAGATATCAATAACAATGGCAATTTTAATGAAATTTAACTCCATGAGTTAAACATTTTGTTATTTTTAACTTCGTGTACATCAAAATTAATCCATTTTTGTAGTTTCAAAGTAAACAATGTTCCTAATAACGTAATCATGCACTTAGTGAATAATAAGCTAAATTCCGGTCAAATTTATAAATATATTTCTTGAATTAAATTATTTAACTCCATTGTTTTAATTAAATTATAATGTGATATTATTATGAATTTAATAGTGTATATGTATATACTCTTGCTTACTAGTGTATATGTATTACTTTTTTTATAAAAATAAGATATTAATCTCCACCAGTAAATGACATTCCGAATAATATATATATATATAGAATAGTCGATATTTATTTAGACTTTTTTCTCGTCGCTTTGATCTTCATCACTAATCATATAACACTGTCAGAAAATAATAATTTGTTGGCAACCGTTCCATTATGAGCAACAATGCGACTATGATGTATGTTACAGCGGCAACCTTTAAGTTTGTCAGCGTATTCGTGTACAAAAAAATCGAAACAAACGGAATGTAAAAGTTTGAAGTGTCGCCAAATCTTGGAGAATTTCCAGGTCGGAGATTTTATCGCGACAGTGACCACAGTGACAACGTTTTAAAATATAAAGGAAAAAGATACACGTGCCCGTTTCCACATGACATATATCCGAAAATTTGTATTTTTACGGCTCTAACTGTAATGTTTACGTCGCGACGTGTATAGGATGTTTTATATGGATTTTTTCAATAAAAAATTCCCGCAGTTATTTAAAGAATACTGTTTTTAACAAAAATATCGCAAAAAAAACTTGCATAGAAAACTATACATTTTGTACATTAAATTTAATAAAAAGTATGCAAGAATATGTGACAAGGGATATTAGCAATATAAAAACGAAAAAAAAAAAACAAAAACTTACTTCGTGGAAATCTTTTATCTAACGCAACTCGCGTAAAGGAGATACGTCCGCGCCTCGTGCCATAGAATCGAGACATTATCAGTGTCTCCAGATTTTTGCTAATATCATTTGCAATTAGGCCTTTTTACAAATTTTTGTCGAGAAAAAAAATCAGATCATCTGGAAATATGTCATTAAAAGATTTCCTCTGATGACTGAATGGCACAGCCTATATACGTTCAGGTATCCTTAGCTCCTTGCTTTAAGATTTCCACCGACAAGAGGATGAATTCCGTTGTGAACGCTTCAACGGGGCTCCGTCATACGTGAATACTGCATTTTTACGATTCAATTTCCCTCAAAGCCCCCGCGAGTTCTTCGCATTCCGCTATTCCAAGCGCGTTGCGCGGCTGCAGCGAGCAGCTTTCGATTTCCCGGGGAATGTCATCGTGAAAACGTTGGAACGCACTAAAAGATCGCGACGCCACTGATCGACATCTATTACATTCGTTCGATCGATTATACTAAGATTATGCTAAGACTCGGAATTGCTAAGTTTACATATTATAAAATAATTATATTTCTAGAAATATTGGAAAATGCCTCGCATTACATATATTTTCAATTCTGGTCTTTAAACTATTTAATGACATATTTAAGTAAGATTTTTTTTGCTCTTTAATCTTATCTTTCTCATCTCTTGGAATAAAAAAGTTTATCTTATAACCATATTTTAAAATATTATACAGCAATAAAATGTTTCCAGTGATTGCAGATCCTCAAATTCTGTTGTATTCTCTCGTACTTTGAAAATGAAGACATAACTTTATCAGCAATTAAAACTCATCGCATGAACTCTATTTATTTTATTTCTGTATAACTTTTAGGATGAAAAAAGTAACATAAATTTCTTTCCGTTAGTAAGACTTAAAAGCTTACGTACACATGTCTATTTTATTAAAAACCAGATAATATGCAAAATAAGTCTATGTTGTTAATTATAATGTCAAAGACTGACATACTCATATTCTTTCTATACTTCCTGAAATTAACTATATATATAGATATATCGACGAGTCGATGAATTTAATTCATCCCAACTTCGCCGTTCTCATTTATTACCAAGTGATCTTGCGGAAAGGTGGAGTAGTCAAATTTTCGGGATGGCCGAAGAACGAGCACGCGCAAAAATTTCGCATATTACGAAAGTTTCGGGGGTAGTTTGCTCCGTGAAGCGAAACGCCTCGTTAAGTTCATCCGCATAGCTGCCGGAAGCATTGCATCAAGCTTACAGCCACTCACAAGTGGCTTCGGCCTCTACATCAACGACATAACGTGGAGGCGGGGCTCCCTCCCGACGTTGTTATCTCATGTTTTTACGCCCCCATAAAAAGCCCAATCTGCTTCAATAAGTTGGAGCACGGATGAAATGAACGACCAGGCAAGCGAGCGGCAGGTTCTCCTTCGATGCACCCTCGCAATGTGATCTCTTCGTTTCTGTCGTCGCTTGTTTCTCTCCTGATCTCTCGCGGCTTGACGCCCGTCGCACAAATGAGAACGGTATGAATGCAATAACGAGCCGGCATTGTCGACTCTTTGCCAACGATATTATCTTCTCGTCATCGCCCGTGTTATCTTCGTCGTCGTCGTCGTCGTCGGGCATTTTCTTTTTCTCCTTCCCTCATTCATCCCCTTACTTGCTTTGTCTGCATGTCGGTTTTTATCTCGATTGATGATTATTTCGACGATGTTCGCCGAACAACGACTCCGTCCATCTGGCTGTGACGTACGCTAGTATCTTCGCGCAGACAAGTCTTGTTCGTACGTTTTCGTTCCGTCAAGATCGTGGGAGGTTTCAAGAAGAACAACTGAGAGAGAGAGAGAGAGAGAGAGAGAGACGCGAAATAATACTATCTCATCATCACCAGCAGACGTTTCTCTAATTACCAGGAATAACAGTGTAAGTTTGAGACGTGACGAAAAGTCGCGAACGACTCGCGACATTTCGATGAAAGAGTAAGAAACCGTTTAAAAATCTTTCATTGTGTAAAACAATTTCGAGTTAGCAATATTCGTTGGCATCTTATAAAAATATTTCTGACCATTTTTGCCGAACTTACAACAAACTTTACTTGCCAAAAAGTAAAAATAAACCAGAGGTGTATAAGGTAAAAAGTACATTCTAGAGGATATTACTTTATATTTTTTTTTCGTGTGTGCTTCGTACGATAACAAGAGGTAAATTCACTTGAACTTATGTCTGTTAGTTATGCAAATTGTTAAAAAAATACATATCAGTTATTCAGTTTGTTGTAACAAGATACCTTACATTAATTAAAAATGCAATAAAAAAAATGTTAATATAATAGATATCATCATAATTTTCTACTTATTTCATGTAAAAATAATGGATTTATAGAGTTCCAAATTGCGAACCAATTCCTCGGAAAAATATACGTTTATATGCATACAGCTCTTAGAGATATACACATATTCGCATATTCCATTAGATTCGCGCAGAAATAATAGCCTGCAGTAAGAAGGCAGTTTAAGCGAAATATTATTATTTCAATATATGTAGTATAATAGTTATTCATTCTCATTTATTTCAAAACAACATTAAATTAATGAAACTGTATGAAATTAATATTCAATGCTATAATAATAAGTTACTTTTCCTTGTTTTCAACATTTCCAAGCTAAAGAGATAAATATTAAAAGTTTATTTATGAATTTTAAAGTTGGCTAACGTAGAAACAATTCAGAATAAGTATCTGAATAACATCACAGCAACTAAAATTATATTGATATATTATATGTATATATAAAATAAATTTGTCCACAATTGAGGAGATTAAAGGAGATCAACGAGAATTCCGCTCCTTGAAAAATTTGCACCCTATAGTTATCATCGTCAATTACTATTCTTTGGCCGAAATAGCCACCTCTAATACAGTTTACGAGGCTGAAGGCCGTCAATTTGAGACGGCCAGCTATCTTTACTAAATTTTCCACTCGGAACTCGTGCGATAAAGTAGATTCTGACCTTCCACGGCACTACGGGGAACGTATGCGAAAGTAGATGCTCGACTTCAGCCTAAATCGGGTACCTTGGGGTAGGTAGTACTCAAGCCAGTATCCACGACCCCACTAAGGGCCGGCCTACGTGGCTAGGGCTACAAAATCGCTCTTTTCCAGGCTTATCCCAGCACGAAAGAGCGCTCTCTCTCTCTCTCTTTCTCTCTCTATTTCGCCCTGGCAGATCCTCGTCGACCTACGAGGTAAGCTCGTCCGATAGAGAAAACGTGCGCGCGCGATTCGGGAACATAATCTCTCCATGGTGTCCTGTCCCTCGACCTCTGATATCGAGCGGCCCGTATTTTATCTTGCGAATTATTTACGCGGATCCGATAGCCACTTGTTTTGTTCAGCGACTCGATTCGCTCGACTTCGATTCTCTTTTTATGACTTGACTACTTTTTATGACTTTTTCATGTACTTGATGCACATAACATCTATTTAATTTATTCGCTTTATATGTATACTTATCATCAGATCGATCCCAGCTTCACATAATATGTAGTTGCGATACAAAATTATAATAAAAAAAAAACCTACGAAATATTAACAATAAGTCTAAATTTTATATTTCGCGAATTTATATTATAGAAATTTGTATTATAGAAATTTGAACTCGGAAAAATCGCTTGTCAATAGATAGAGATATATAAGAATAAGCGAAAAAGAGAAGAGGTGTATTCCATCCGTTCCTCACGACGCGACGGTTTGTTTCGACGAAGCATCCATCGCTCGTCCGCGGATCTGTTCGTAGGCGAGACAGGATGATGTACCGTTTTGCATGTTTCCAGTTCCGTCGTACATTTATCCCGCGGATGTCGGACGTTCCGGCGATTCCCGTATGTTCCGTCTACATCGCGAAGATGTATTATATTTGCGATACATTCAAGGTCCGAGAGAAAGAAGTGGAAGTCTTTCTATTGTGCGTTGTTATATCTTTTTAAAGACACGTCACGATGAAACGTGCATGTGACATTTTATGTGAGATCCGTCCTCGGTTGTATCCTTTTCTTATTCGAAAAAAGTGATGTTACCAACTATTTGACCCTACGGCAAGATTTTGATAAAATGTTCACCCAAGGCGAAAAAACTTTGCCCCTATCAGAGAAGTGCGTTTCCGAGGGAAAAGATCGAGGTACTTTTCTTTGGACGGAAAAGTGTGGAAGTTCGATGGTAGCGGAAGTATAGTAGAGGAAAGTCGGCGGAGAGGTATCGAATTTCCAAAACGTTTCCAGTGCACGAAGTTGAGATTGTGTTCCATTTTCAGCGTGCTATGCTAAAAAGTTACTTCGCGCAGCTCGGTCATTCACGATTTTCCTCTGAATCTGCAAACCTGTCATTTTAAAGAAATGAAAATCATTTCACTTACACATAATCGTCATATTGTTTACACTTATGCTACATAGATGTAAACGAATCAGAATTGATCTCATATTTATCAAATATTTTCAAATGTAGACGGAAATTAGACGGAAATTTACAGAATATTAGAGTAAAGATAACTTTCCATTTTCATTTCAATATGTAAATAAAATTTAAAATAAAATCTCAGCGATAAAAATTTAGAAGACTAATAGTTTCTGAAGGTAAAACAAGAGCAACGGAATCTGAATTAATTTTGAATGAGAAAAACTCTTGCGATTTTGTATTATAGGATTAGAATTCGATTAGAATTCGCGGATGATAGTATTATATGCATATATGTGATAAGATAGTATTATATTATATGCACATTCGTTATCAATACAATTTGAAAATGGCAATGGTGAAGGCGAAAGTTACATTAGCATCGTATATCGAATATGCCTTCGAAATTCGAGTTGGAGCGAATTCTGGATTACGTTGCGATTCGAGATGCGTGGTGCGCGACTAAGCGCGCATACCAAAGAACGAAGCATCGCCCTCTTCGTATGTATGCGCTTCGCTCGCAAACTTGGGAGATCAAAAACTTGGGAACGCCACCAGCACGCGAATCGAGACTCTGCGAATTGAGAATTTATTCGACTACTCCCTCTTCGTTAGGACTCGTTAGGACCCGAACAATCTTAACATGAAGAGGGAACGATATATAGAACGATATAATAGAAAACTATAAAAAAAGATTTAGAATTTATCTCATTCAAATACTTTAGAAAATATTTTTAAATATTTATACACAATACAAAAGAAAAGAAAGAAAAGCGATCTTAATCTTTTCTGGAAAATGTCTCTTTTATGCTAATTTTTGTAGCATTGAAAAGAAAATTTAAATATAGATATAATATTTCATTACATCTTTCATCACAATTTCTTTCTAAAAATTTGAAAAATTTACCTTTATGTTTCCAAAAAAAATTTAGAATTGTAATTTCCTATTGTGATGTTATGTCATGATAACACGTTATTAATATAACGATAAGCTGTAAAAAAAGTTCTTAGATTTAAGTGGAAAGAGCAAATAGATAGAAAATCAACGGATAATATCGAGTTCCCGGGGGGTTTTAAAATTGAACGGGAAGCAAACTAGGATTATATTGCAATCTGATTGTAACAGCAATAGTACGAATAAATGAATCAATAAGAGAGCGGACTTTTTAACAGTGAAAAGATTCCGATAAATCCATTTTATATTTGAAAATTTCTAGCGTTTAGCACATACAACAAACGTCAATCAACCAAATACAATCAATCAACCAAATCTAACAAGAACTCACTAGAAATTGGAAATCAACGGAAGAATATCGAGTATCCAATGTATTCTGAGATATAAATCAATATCTGATAAGTTACCTTAATTCATAAATTTCTCTAAATGTTAATTATATTACGTCCAAACAAATCAATCGCGCTTTCTGATAACTTTTCCTTTTCTGTGTGTCTTAACACACAGAAGTGTCTTAACACTTAATGTATGTGCATGTGTATATGTAATCTCAGTTAGTAACTAGTCCATTATATATAGCTATTGTCATAAATATAAAGCATTCTCAATTTATTCTTTCAATAGAATATTGACGGTAACCAAAGACAAACCAAAGAAACCAAAGATAAAAAATATTAAAAAACAAATATTATTTTTCAATAAACTGTATTTTAATTTATTTTTCATTAGATGTAGTGCCATAAGGACTGATATCATTTCATAACTCTCTGATATTTACAAGTATATTGAAAAAATGACGGACTTTGCATTGATTGAATATTGAATGCACGGTGCGTTCGCAAATCGAGAACGAAAGAGAGAGCGAGAGAGAGAGAGAGAGAGAGAGAGAGAGAGAGAGAGAGAGAGAGAGAGAGAGAGAGAGAAACAAACCGCAGCAATCCGAGACAAGATAATCAAACAGTTACGTCGATCGAACTTCGAGGACTCTTCTCCAATACTACCTTTACCGTTGTCGTTACGATCACTTTCGTCGTTGCCGGATGCTCCTGAACCGGACAATCCTTAACGATTCAAGATTTCTCGATTATTCGCCGATTTCATTGCGAACTAACTGTCCGCTTCAAGTTGGATTCATTAGACTCGATACAGGCTCATCTTGTTGAAAGATTACGCAAAGAACGTGCAACGGCAGCAATTAACAATCGCGCAATCGGAATGAAGTTTCCTTGATTTACGAACAAGCGGACTATTACTCGTCATCCAGAGTCCATCGTTGTACAGCAAAAATCATTTTCGCAAATTGGATGGCCCTCGAACAGACACAGTAAGGCTCTACAATTCAGTCGGTTGCTCTGACGATGACGACTGCGCGTACGACGGAAACCCATTTTCAATTTCTACGATTTGCTGCGTAATTATAAATTCGAGTCGCTTGAATGGTGCATGAAGAACTCTCGAACTTGCGTCATTGTTATAATTTGAAGTTTCCAGATAATACATCGCTTAAATGCAGCAACTCGAGTTTAATATCTTAATTAAATTTATAATTGTGCAACTCAAATAATACAGTCTGTAATTTGAAAGTGGAAGGGAGGAAATGAAAAAAAATTTGTATCAATTTACTATCTTAAAATGTTTTTTTGACTAAAATAATTTGAAGATTTTAAAATTTATACAACTGTCTAAGTGATATCTTTATCCCTGTATCCGTCTTAAACTGTAAAGTCCTTTTACAGTTTAGTTCTAAGGTATCGAAGCGTACAAGGCGGGCAAGCCACCTGAGACAATATCGCATCTCTATCCGTGCGTCATAAATGGAATAAACCATCCAGAACAAACAAGGATTCCTAACTTCTGCGAGTGTAAGTTCGTCGATGAGCAATCGTGACGCGAATGACGGCAGTATTTCGCAAGATAAACGTGATAGTATCGCGCTCATGACAATCGACACATTTTACATTGGGGTTGCTATCATTCCTCACGATTAATTCCAAGATCTTGTCTCACGGAATTGTGTCTACACGGCAAATCTATGTCTTTCAACTGCATGTCCCGATTACAGAGGTGCAAGCGAGGAGTTACTCATCCATGAAATCAGCAAAGTAATCAGTCAACAAGTCAATCAAGCAATTATCATTGAAATCAATTTGAAATTAAGTTAAATTAGAACTCAATTAAAGTCACTTCAACATCAAATCTTTAAAAGTGAACTTACACGATTAATAATATTGTCAGTGACTCATCATTAACAAATATTAGGTCATTTAAAAAGTATCCGCGGTTTTTTCATTCAAAAATTGAACAAAAAACCGCGGATACTTTTTAAATGACCTAATACTATGATCGATAACATTACTATGATCGCATAGATCGAAGGCATTTTTTGCATAGTTAGAGAGCGTAATTTTGTAATTTTTATCGACTCAGGAATGAATAGGTCTGTTTCCTCCAAGAGGGAAGTACCATAAGGGTTGCAGTGCAAAAACAAAAATCAGAATTGCTTGGAAACGGTAGCGCATAAATCAAATATATTTTGCATAGTTAGCGTAATTTTGCAATTTTAAACGATTGAGGGATGAATATGTTTGTTTGTACCAAATCCCTTAAGGGTTGCAGCATAAAAATCGGAATTGCTTGGAAACAGTAACGCATAAATCGAAGATATTTTTTGCAGAGTTAGAGAGCGTAATTTGCAAACAAAAATTTTTTTTAACTAAGCGAAATATCAAAGAACTTGAGGATATAATTACAATAAATTAATTTTTATAACATATATAATAGGATAAAAATTCTTTTAATATACCGTAACAATTTAAAAAAAAACAGAATATTCTCTTTCTTTCTCTTATTTTTATAATCTGTATTAGCATCTGACTCTCATAATTCATTGGCTTAAAATATCGATATGTTGTAATACTAAATAAACTAATATTGATCGTTGTAATGCTTGGCTAATGATACGTGATGTAACTCGAGAGGAATAGCAGGCTACGAAGATGTCTTAGTTTACTCGATACATCATTTCATTGGCCGAGGAGGTCTAATCGGTTATGTGTCAATGCATCTAAGATGGATCGATATAGTATTACACACATTGCGCACATTCTACTGCTAAGCATACACAGCTGCTTAATCTGTTGCTTCAGAAATCAACAAACGTAAAGATATAAAGGATATTTCCCGATGTAAGTGAGTTATATATCGTAGCTATTTATCTTAACGAATTCGGCGGATAAAAAACAAAAACTTTTTTTTTATAAAATTGCAAAAATAATTGCAGTAAAGGTAATTCGTTTCCATTAAGTACTTTCACAGGCTATTAAGTACTTTCACTGTTTTCCAAAATGGGAGATTTATACATAGCTAATATTAAAAGTTAAAATAATTATAATGGATAATTTTGGGACATATTAAAGGAGTATATTTACACATGTATGTTAGTGAAATTATAACTTATAAATAAAATCATTTTCTTTTAATAATTAAACATTTTGCAAAATAAAATTTGTAATTGAAGTTAAATTTGTAATCCATAAATTTAACTTCAATCGTAAATTTATTTTTGCAAAATATTTAATTACTATACAGAAAAATAATTTTATTTATAACTTCACTTACATACTCTTTAAATTTTTGGAGTGAAAATTGGGTCAATCTTGAAAAGGAATGAAAACTTTTCATTCTTGAACGAGAGTGACAGATTTTCACTCTTTTTTGGAATGAGATTCACTCCCAAGGAATCTCACTCTTATTTTTGGAATAAGACTTCATTCCTTAAGTGACTTCATTCCCTAGTGACTTTCACTCCAAAAGAGAAATCTCATTCCAAAAGAATAAAATTTCACTATTAAAGAATAAAAATCTGTCATTCTTGTGCAAGAGTAAAAATATTTTCACTTTTTATAAGGACTGGCTCAATTTTCAATCTTTTGGAGTGATATTTCGCTCCAAAGAGAGTACATGTGTAAATATACACTTTTAATGGTAGATCCCAAATTACCTACTATTGTAGGACTAATTGTAATTTTACACGTAACTTTTTTCACATTATTTACGTAATAATTCGCCAATAAGTTACGTATTATATAATTTTTTAAAATTATATTACTAATATGTATGAATGAAAAATATAGAAATATAATATGTATGATACTATCATGTTATATACAGTGTTTGGAAAATAATGATATATTTTTCACATAGGGATAGAATGGACTAAATCGAGAAAAGTCCTGTACTATTTTATAATTTTCGCAACAGTTAATAAGATATTAATTGCTAAAAATTGTCAAAAATTGATTATCGATAGAGATGAAAATTGTTTATTTTCTTCTCATAGAACTTTACGAATTTTTTATCTTTTTAGTATTAGCAATTTCTCATTTTTATCAATATGAGAAAATTATGGTATTAAAAAATTCTGAAAACATTCTTAAAAAATTCTTAGAGCTCTATGAGAAGAAAACAAAAAATTTTTGTCTCTTGCAGTTTTTCTGTAAAATTGATAATATTTGAGTAAAAAATTATTGAAGATTTTTGTAATTTTTAGCAACCAATATCTTATTAACTATTGCAAAAAAAATTTCAAAATGATAAAGGACTTTTCTTCTCAGTTTAGTCCATTCTGCTTCTATGCGAAAGATTTATCATTATTTTCCAAACATTCTGTATATAATATTACAAAAATTTATACATTTACATAAAAGCTATAAAATATATCTATTATTGCATAATTTTCAATATAAAACATATTTATTACACAATTAAAGATTAAAGTACTAATTTTGATAAAAATATATAATTTTATATATGTATTTCCATAAAATAAATTGTGTTATTTTTACGTATTATTTTACATGTCTTTTTTGCATATAGAATGTATTTACGTATAGAATGTATAAAATTTAGATTTAAATATAGTCTCGTTTAACTTTAAATTTACGAGGCGTGATGTGGGATAATAATTTGATATTATCAAAGCTGCTTGTATCGAATAAGCTGTCTTATTCGAAGCGATTAATAGTTTTACTCATTGGAATATTGAACGTGATGTATATTAATTACCGCTCGTCAGCTACATCGTTTCGCAAGCGAAGACGACGAACTGATTGGTTACGCGTGGATGGACTAAAGATGGATCGATGCACATTACGGACGTCTTACGCGCATCGACGTCCGCTACAAATACACACTCAATTAATCTGTTGCTCGTGTTACGAAGACGCTCTTGTTTAAAAGAATTAAATGAACGAAGATAAATTTGCGTTGGTATCCATCGCGCTGAACGTAACTGCATAATTGTTATTCGTACATTTTCATAAATTAAAATACGAGATTTCTTTCTCTGATAAATAATTCAGTACTAAGTGAAATTTACATTACAGAGTCTAACTCACCAAGAGATGCGTGGAAAAGATATACATATATGTACATATATTTAAAATATACAGTATAAAATCAACACGTATGGGGAAACGACGAACATGCGGCAGAAATATAAAGATATAAGTTTAGACATAACAGCTTTTATGTGCCATGAAAAAGAATGAATTTATAAGTTGAAATCTAGCGTAACTAAAAAAAATAATGGTTACTGCGTAATAAAATAGAATCAGTCGCGAAACATATCTCTGTTCTTAAAAAAAATATAGGTATAGAAAGTTTTGAGAGTCTCTCTCTCTCTCTCTCTCTCTCCTGTTGTTCGTTTTCTTTTTACAACCGTATCGTATTAACAGTTGTATTGTAGCTAACGCAATTTAGCTTGTCCCGTGATAGATGTAATTCGGAAGTTACGAATACGATAACGCCTCGGCGGATTACGCGACGCCGTTTCAAGGCTTATTTATTCCGTAACGATTGTGACGTAGCATTACTGCGCGGCAAAACGGAGGGTGTGATATTCACAAGCGTGTCTGTTGAATAATAAATATACGTTACACCTCCGTATGTCGCCGTCAGGACTCCCGCAAACGGTTCTGAAGGAAACGAGTGGAAACACTGACTTTTGTTACTACGTCGCTGACAGAATCACGCTGCAGTATATTCGATTCATATATGCGTGTACTGACACACCGATATATGTATATATTAACTTACTGCGACAGGAGGGAACGCGTGAGCAATCTGAATATTCATATTTCGCCGTTATTATATATCGGTCGACCAGGTGTACATTTCGTATCGCGTATCATTGCAATGTCCAGCATTATTATGACTGTACGTTATCACAACCGTGATAAAATTCAGTTGCGGTCATTTCGCCAAATGAAACCATCGATCAACGAGAGTCCTCGATCAATCCGATCTAATCGTCATAATCGTGACAATCGTATTTCAAAGGTACGACACGAAGTATTTTCTCCCCTCGAAACTAATATCCTGCGTAGTATTTTATCTTGCATACATAGATGCGATCGTAAAGTAAGGTAAAATCTAGATGAAGCCAATCTAATACAAATTATGACTAATTTCCTGATGCAGAAACATGTTCCCAATGTAACTCTCTCGCCTAATAAGTAGTTCTACGTGTGTTTATTGGACCAGGCGCGAACTAAGTGCGTGTAATGAAATCCTGTGATGTAACCGGATAAGACTGTTGTTACGGCCATAATCACTATAACGTATGCTATGCAACTTGCGTCAATGTTGACTTCCCATGGTTACGCATACGTTTAACCACCGGGTGAATCCTTCGTGTTCTGTCGTCTTTGGTTTCGCGAGATTAAAGAGATTTCTCAGCATGCGACCGGTTGCTTTCAAATGCATTTATCTTCGGATAATTGTTACATACTCAGAGAAAAAAGTACCAGTAACTATAAATTTGTAGTAAAATAACGCCTCACCTATATATATATTATTCAATTCTATTAAGAATACTAGATTAAGTAAACTAAGAAAATATAGTAATAACATTGATCATATAATCAATTACAAATGGTTAATTATTATTATATTTTCTTAGTCCACTTAATTTACTTATTGAAGTTCTTCTCTCTTCTTCTTATTAAAGTTTTTCTTCTTATTAAGTTTTATAATATTCAGTTGAATTTGTGTATGCATTTCTTACTTATTTTTGTCTTCCAAGTTTGAAATCAACGCTGCGCTTTTTATTGTAAGCTAAATGATTTTTTTTTTTTTTTAGAGAAACTGAACTCCATTATTCGTCTCTCTGGCGACAATATCGATATTTGTGAACAACTTTAGGGAAAAGGTTTTTAATGTATATTCCTTAAAGTTACCTCAACAATGATTAATTAGTTATACGATAATGTTTTATTAAAAAAAAGTTTTTGTCTAAACTAGAAAAATGTAATTGTTAACATCTACTTGCATAAAGTCCAAGTAATTAGTCAATGTAGTTGAGTCACTATTTTACTACCAATAATAGTGCATACAATTTGTTATCATGACTATATTTTTATAACATTAAGCACTTCAATTTCTATTACTTTGTAAAACTAGTTACAGGTACTTCAATTGCAAAAGTTGTCAAATTTATAGTTGCTAAAACTATTTCGTTTTCTCTCAATGCATGATTATAGAATAATATACAGAGATCACGCGATTTTTATTGTGAAATCATCTATATAAAACTCATGTTCTGATCATTGAGGGATTTCTAATTTTTCATGAGGATTATATATCTATGTGTATATTGAGAGAAAAGTATTTGCTATACATGGAAAGAACGATTTCGTTGAAAAAGATGAAGATTTTATTTCAACGAAATATTTAACTAGATATAGAACTAAAAATAAATTCGGTGGACCATAAAAATAGTTATATAGGTCAAATTATAAGTTGCTAGAATATCAAAATTATTTGTGGCAGTGCTCATCATACTTGAGATTCTTATATAATTACTTTGATGGTCCAACAAAATCATTTTCAGATCGATATTTAACTTTTTTTAAATATTTCAGCAAAGTCGTTCTTTCTATATATATTTGTGATTATAATCGCATATAGTAAAATAATTGTTAGAAATCCCATTTTTATTTATAGTTATTACTGTTATAATATCAATAATAGTAATTACATTTATTATTTTACAAAAAAATATAACAACGAAAAGGATATCACAAATTATAATTAAATTATGACAACTGCAACACCACTTTTCTCTCATGCACTTATTAAATAAAGGAAAATTTATTTACGACAACCACGTGTATTTTTGCGACAAATTTTAACAAATCAGCAAATAAATACGTGCGCCATTACCTTTAGCTAGTTTACGAGTCTTCGTATGAGAGATCTTTGATAACATCAGCATTTTTCTGAGATTCTACGTTCGACGGAAAAGTTACGGTCCGACTGAATGTAATTTTTTTTTTTCGCAGACTTTTTTTTTCTTTCGCAGATTTTTCTTTCTCTTTCTAGATCGTAAACGAAAAAAATTATGTAAAATGTGATGGGATTTTTTAAAGAATAGAGCAAAGATAGTCAATATAAGAAATTAATACAAGTGTCACAAGAAAGGGATTACGTTGACAACCTAGGAGTGTTTTGCACCCTTATTTTTCCGCATAAAATATGCGGTGTCCGTGATATGAATGTATTTTTCTGATGATATATGAACTTTTCATGCATTATTTTGATATTTTATTTCGCTCCTTCGATCGTTGGTCCATCGTGCATTCTTGTGATGTTTCAATGTTACTATTGTATCTTGTTGATTTATATTCAACCTCGCAAAATTCATTTTCGCGTCTTAGAAAAATCATAGGAATTGAAGAAAACATTTTATGTCCAAAATGATAAAAGACAGACTTATCTGTCTTCTGCATACGCGCAAAGTTTTATTGAGGTCAGAATTTCGTGGCCTGAGGATAATGTGCCTCGTGAGAAGAAGAACGGTATCAATACCAAGTGCGATCTTTCCCGATCCATTTTTCCATGTCAGACATATCGCAGCGTTGGGATGAAAAGGGCGGGAAGATTCTCCAGCGGCGTTGATATATTAATTTCTTTGCCCGCTGGAACATAAATTCGTCTCCCCATCGACAGACTTTGCACGGTTGCGTTGCGCCGGTTTTTTTTTCTCACTGAGGAGATAAAATTCGCCGATCTCGTCGAATATTGACGCGAGATTTCCGCAAGTGACTACGAAAAAATATGAAATCTGCAAGCTTTGTATTATCGTTTTATAAAATGATAATAACACGGCCAAGATCGTTTCTTGCAGAAAATAGGTATATAAAGTAAAGACGTAAGTTATCACGCTCGTTTATTCGCTATTCGTGACGTTATTCAACTTTATATCTTTATGCAAAGCCAGCTAGTTTCCAAGTAACAAGTGTCACAATTTTTATCATAAAAAAAATGATGGTTGCGTTGATCTCGCTTCTTCTCTTTTATTTAATCGGCTTGCGCAAATTCCATTAATCTTTAATAATTTTCAATTTGTAATGCTCTCGAAATTGGATTGATAAATAAGATAAAAAGACAATATAGGATATCGAATATCTGTCTGATGAGAAAAAGTAATTTAAGAACTTAATATGAGATATCAAATATTTATTTTAATAAGAAATCAACAATTGCGACATATAAACGACATAATTAAACAAATTTTCTAATAACGCTGGATATCAATGAAACCTCAGATTTTTGTTTTTATCTTTTTATATCAAGAAACACAAATTGTAAACAAGTTTAATAAGTTTCTTTATTACACTCCACGTATATTAAACACATATTGTTCTCTTCAAAAGTGACAAAGTACAACTCATTAATTAAGTGTTTCAGAAAAAAGAGAACTATTATATTTTTCAATAGAAAATCACTAGTCAAATAATATTGGCAAAAAATGTACTACTAGAATATGATCATTTTTGTTATTTTCGTTTTACAATCTTTTTTAAATAAAAATTTGATATTTTATTGTGTAAAATTATAATAAATCCAAAATAATTCGTTAAAAGTGACATAATTCGAAATATCATTAATATTTTATATTTATCTTAATCTGTTAAATTCAAAATAAAACAATTTGTTCTTTAAACTTTAATTACCAAACTGTCTTAATTTTAAATGTTCTTTGTAAAAGAATTTCCCTTTAATCTAACAAAATAACATAATTCTAATTATGTGTCACTCATATAGAGGATATTATGATCTCTTTGAAAATCTTAAGAACATACAAGTACTATTTTGTAAACAGATTGTGAAGTTAAGTTAGTTTACTTTTAATGATTAATGGAGTCTTTAATTCATTCGTAATAATAACTCGAAAATCACATTTTTTTTTAGTTAAGCTACTTTTTAAGTAAGGGAACAATATATGGATTTTCACTTCATTTATTATGCTTACATTATATATATTGCACCTTGTACTTTTATTTTTCTTTAAACATTTATTACATTATAACTTAAAATATGTATATATAGTTTGTATATGACGTGTAAATGTATATGAGTGTGTGTATATGAGTTTGCAATGTACCGAGCTTAGATCCGTCGGTTTACTAAGCTCAAATGACTATATAGATCAGTCATCCCTGCAGGAATGCGTCTTCGTTCTCGTTAAAGCGACAAGCGACAGCAGCTTTCGTGTTAAAAAAAAAGAGACCTTAACCGCGGACGATTCCGCGAGGTGAACACGCGATCGTTAGATGCGCTACTCACGCGATAATTCATTCTTTTAATAACTGCAGTTAACAAACGGTGTTTAAATGGTTGCTGTAATTACTACGTTAAAGTTATCGCAATGATAACATTATTACTTATCTGCTTCATGCGCGTGAGAAAACTTTTTGACGAGCACTATCACGGCTTCTTCTGACTCATTTCGAGCGCAGCGCGGAGCACAAATGGAACAATGGAATTTATCGCGCGTCTCGAGAAAGAAAGTACAGTTAATTTTAGTTGGAAAAACAGACTCATTTTTATCTGACGCAATTTGTTCATCGTGGCGCGAGAAGAGATGGAGAATTTTCAAATTGCAAGCACGAGGACAGGGTCGAATAGCAATTCACAGTGTGCGTCTTAACAATTTACTCTAAACCGGTGAGAATAAACTCGTTACATTTTCTTACGTCTCCGAGAAGAACGCGTCCGCCACGTAAATCCGCGAGACTGAAATATTTGTGAAATATTTTCCAACCGCGTATGTGCGGGGGAGAGATCGCATCTAAAGTAACACGCGATACGCCTTTTTGTTAGCGTTATCACGCGGACTAGTATGCAACGAGCGTATAAGCACCGACACGCCGCTTCCCTTTCTCGTGATGCATGTCGACGATTTTTCCGACTCCCGTATGCTCAAGAATACAAGTGAACTCGCGCAATAAAAAGCGAACCAGTAAATCGTACTTTTAGAAAATACCGCAAAGTTTCTTACTTTTAGAAAATAGTGCAAAGGGCACATTGCATATATGACAAAAGTATATACATAAGTAATGTATATACTTTGTATGTGTTATGCACAATTTATATAAAGTTAGAAAGTATGTTAATGTAATCATCAATTTTCCTAAAACTATGAGTATAATAATTGAGAATTTGAATTCCAAATGTTAACCACAAATTTCATGAATTTTCAGAAAAGCGTAAAATTTAATATCTGGCTTTTTATTTATTGTGTGCTGATTTTATTTTCTCGTTGTAATATTGTGCATATTAAAGATATATATGTTTTTTTGGAATTTATATTCTTAAAAGGATTATAAATTAAAAGATTATATAGATATAGATATCTGTTAGCAAATTATTTATAGCTTTTCAGGATATTTATTAGAATCTATATTATCAAATTGCTTAACAATTTAATTTGTGATATTACTGCCCAAATTCGATTTAAGATTGAGTTTAAAGACTGATTGAGACTAAAATGATTTTGGCGTGCAGTTTTAGAAACTGGACGTATATACAGAAATATGATTTTACTGAAATATCTAAAAATATAATTAGATACAAGTCTGAAAATAATATTGTTAAATCAATTAATTGTGTAGAAAACTCAAACATGATGAGCAATGCTGCAAAAAAAAGCATTTTAGCAACCAACTTGAGCGTCATAATTATTTTAATAATTTAATAAAATTGTTTTCAAATCTGTATTTATCTAAATTTTTAAACACTTTAGTAAAACCGTCCTTTCTGTGTATATAAATTCACATCGAAATATTATTTAAGCACTAAGAGCCAACTCTGATCAATAAGGCATTTTTGTTATTTATTATTTTATAGCAAAGAATTTGTAAAAAAAAAAAAAATAAAATTAGTACCTATTATAAATAGATAATAGTCCTTCCAATTTTTGTGTCTAGAAAATCTCGATGTATTAAATTATCGAAATTATTTCACTTCATTGGAATTTTACGGCTATGGTACTTGAGAATAAGATAAGAAAAGAATGGATTACAAGAATATTGGTGACGCTACTTTAATCACAGGGACATCTGCTCTGATCGTTCACTCCATGCGTTAGTCTAAACAGGATGTCTAATATTCTGGCAAAGTGGCTATCAAAATACAGCCGGTTCTCGAATAGCTTTTCTTCAGATAGCGATAATTCGTCGGAAGGATCTCAAGCCAATACGTGGTCCTGAGGTTTAGTGCTGAGAACGAGGTCGGGTGTATGTGCAGGTTTTAGCACAGGTCGACCCGTAAGTCGCCCGTTGCGGGACTCTATCGGTTTAATATCCAACTTGCCTGTTCTCGATACAAGCTGGTCACCTCCGCACGAAGTTGTCCACTTACCCATTATGCGCCGAGTGATCTCCAGCCACTTCCCGGTTATGATACCGGAAGTGGTGCGGCTGTAAAGCCAAGCTCTGGGCGGATCTTTCGCGCTAAATTGGGACGTCTCTACTTTACACGTCCCGCACATGCCCTTGTACCGAGAAAATGGGTCAAAGCTGTCGTAGTCGTGGTCGCTACTCTGTGTCATCGTTATTACCACCCACAGTTTATCATACGCGACTCAAAACGCGACCCGTGTTACTCTAGCAACGTTATCTGAGAAAAACGAGCGACTCATTAAGGAGAAAGAGAGAGATAGAGAGAAAGAGAGAGAGAGAGAGACTAGTTATTACTTTTATCGAACTGATAAACGTGCCCGCGATTGACCAAGGAACAGGAAAGGGTGAGGGGTAAACGCTTCAACGGAAAATGGTAAATTAGGTATGTATATAAACTAGCGTATGAATATTCATCGATGTCTGCGCCAGGACAAACGTAAACATGGCGCAATATGGGACGACCTAGAGAACCCAGCCGGATCATGCATTATTTATCTATAAAATCCAATATAGTCGTTTACATGTATGATATCAAATTATAATTTGTACAGTCTCCTACGTATCATCGATCAGCCGCGGAACGAGGCACGATTAACGTGACGGCGGAAACGTAACGGAAAACACTTGCGCATATCGGTAAATATTTTAATATCTTGGCAATATCCATTCCGCGATTTAAATTTAAAACAAGATCCTCTATCACGTCGATTCCATTTCATTTATTTGTTCCAAAGCCCAAGCCAGATGACACCGGTTGTCTCCGTTTTCAACGTTTATTGCTTTATTCTACTCACGATAAAGGTATGAAACTTCGGCTATTCAACCCGTTCTTAATACACATCGATGTTCAACGTTCTCTGCAAGGATCGGTCGTTATCTCGAAGATGGCAGTGGTTGGCCGATACAGCCAGCCACTCGGAACGAACTATCTACTTATCCGAGCACAAGTAGCCTTCCGTTTTCCGCTACCGAGTAAAGTAGTAAAGTCACGCACGATAACCTGTTTCCTGAATTAGGATGTCTCTATTCTACACGTTGTAAATTTTTAGTTAGTCGAGTTCGTCGACGTCTCAGTGAAACTTAGTATACTCGTATTCATCAGAATGATCATCACGCGCATAGTCCTTCCCGTCATAAAGACGATGTGTGCTCCTGAGGATGGGACGACGGTGTTGCGGTTTAATTTCTGGTATAGTCGATATTCCGCTCGAAACGTCCGGTTGGAGCCTTGAGAGAATAATCGTGGTACGTGTGTCCCTTAAATCAGAGTGCGTCTGCTTCACGTATCATAAATTTCAGCACATCCTTGAGGAACATAAGGAAAGATTTCGAGAAACTAGATGGTGTAATGCAATCGGTTAAATAGTTAATATTCTACAAACCGAAATAACTCAATCGATAACTACGAAGTAAATTTAAATCAGAATACAACGCGAATAATTCGCGAAATAATACATCTGTACGATATACGATGTACGTATATACGAAAATAAAGAAGCACAACAGTTATTTTTTGTGGAATTATGCAGCCGTGTACTCAACATAACAATAAATTTTTGAGTTACTTAAACAAAATGTAACGCACTTTGATTTTTGATTTTTTAGTCTGATAAAATTTGCTAAGATTTTGCTTTTTACCAAATGGTTAAAGCTGAGATCTTGCAAATTGAGCAAATAATTTTAAATAGTTTAATTCAAATGTTGTATACACATTATATACAGAAACTCCCTCTATTTTGTCGATTCAATCGAAAGAGAATATGCTCGACCCACTTTCCGCGTTGACGCAGATACAAAGAGAAGACTTGAATGTGTGGAATTTAATAAATAGCTGCTTTTGCTGTAATTGAAAATAACACTTCGCCGCAAGCAAGAATGCAACGAGGAATTATTTAATCAGAATCCAAAGAATAGCTATTTTCAGAGAGAATGATACAGCTGGGGTAAAGCAAAATATCTCAAATAATTATTTACGTACATATTTTCTCCACAGGCAATATACCATTACAAAGAAATGAATGTTTTTCAGTTAAATCCATCATGAATGATTGATTTTCTTGTATCTAGTGATTGATACGATTATACAGCTTTATAACCATCTAAATGTGGTTTTCGGTTTTAATTTAATTTTCCCCGTGTTTCGAAAGCGTAATCGTGTCTTGTATCTCTCTCAGTCTTCGCGTATTAAGATGAAGTTACCATTGGGACTCTTCTCTCTAGCACGAATTTGTCATCAAGTTATCTTAATAAATGCAGATATAAAAGCAATTATCGTCTAGGGAGCGACGAGCGCGACTATGCGTGATATATATCTATATCTTCATCACTGAATTATTAACAGAAGGAAAGTACGCGAAGACGAGAATGGTCTTTCAATTACGTCCCGAAATTAAATCTGCGTATTAATCTTAGGGACACTCTAATTAGGCGATAAATTCAATTAGAATCCCGCCGGATACTTTCGTGTTCTCGAGTCGCGCCTTGCATTTTCAAAATACTTTCCGTGATATGCGATATTAATTCTTGAATTATCGAGAAATATTTTAGCAATAGTTATGCACTTTGACAGTTATAAATTAGTCATTTTACTACTAATAATCAACTTAAATCAAATCTTTTGTTGCTTTCTCCTTTCGTACATATTAAATATTAACAATAAAAATTTAAAGTTATCTTTAACTTCATATGTAGCTTGTAAGTTAATAAATTGACTTATCTAATAAAGATTGCAGTCTTATAAAATTGATTCAGAAATTTTCCATTCAGGAGTCCTTGAAGTTTCCTATGTAAAAAAATGCATGAATAATTCAGAGATCTCTCCCTTGAATAGGTCTTAAAAGATTCCAAGAGGAACGAGAGACCGATCGCAAAAGTAACAAAATGACGCCCGACGATTTCGAAAATGACATCGTGAATGTAAGAACGCTAGTTTCTCTACGTGTGCGCGGCCTTGTTACCTTGTACCCTGCTCGTAGCAGGGTGTCGATAGTGTAATCCAATTTGCTGCTCACCACCGGTATCTAGCAACAACGTACCACCAGCAACAACAAGCGAGAGAGACGCCGTCATTGTAGCAAGAGCACTTTCACAATGGCGAGCAGGCCCGGAATTAGGAGTAGTTTGTCTCGTTACGGGTTGCCGGCTACACGGAATATACCGGCCGCATATCTCTTTGTGCCGGTAATCATCGTCCTTCGTCGAGGATAATATCGTTACGTTATCGGTAGGAGCTGTGTCCTTTTTCCACCCTCCGTTTTCATTATCTTCCTCCTCTTCCTTCTTCCTCTGCTCTGCGCTGCACCTTTCTACCTCGTCGTCCGTTATAAACGTTGAAAACTAGCGCTCTCTGTGTGCTGTGCACGCTTCAGTTAACGGCTACTTTATTAACAATTAATTTCAACGCGAATAATCGCCGAGTCATATAATGGCTCAACTGCATAGTTAATACATCGCGGATGAAATATATACCAATACCTTGAAACGAGAACAATCGATGTGTTCTCTATAACAGGAAGCAAAAGAAAGAAAATTTTATAGGTATAAATTACATCCCTACGTTTCGTGTTACATAAAAAAATAAAATCAATTATTTTTAATCTATAATGTCAAGATTAATAAAACTGTAGAAATAAATTTCTTCATCCTTTAATATGTGTTGAACTATAATATATCAATAAATAATGCAATTATTATCTGGATCCAAAAATCAAAAAATAGAGAATCTTAAAATCTTCGCAAAGTACTATTTAAATAGATTAAAATTTTTAAGACAGTTCACTGATCTTTTCTCTGATGAGAATTCTTCCGCGTTCAATTACAGATCACTGTTACGTCTGAATGTGAACACGAATATAAAATTAAATCGTCATCTGTGTCTTTTTGAGCGAAATTTGCAACGCCAATATTCAATATAGTCGTTTTATATTTTACAATCGTTTTCTTAAACATCTTTCACATTTAACTTGTTTTGTAATTCTTTCAGATTGCGTTTCCTCTCTCGTTAAAAATGTTATGTGTTATTCATATAGAATCTGCCTCGGTATCCCATAAAGATTCTTCAAAAATTTCTTTCACTGAAGTTCCGACAAAGAACGATAATTCCCCTCGTGCTTGGTTGCATGTCCTCTTTCCAGAATAATCCTCCCTTCTCATCTATGATGTTACGACACGTTATTAAGCAAGACATTGCTTTTAGTCCATCGCGCGCGGTGAGAATCGAGTTGCTCGAGTCGGTTTGCGTTCTTATTCCCTCTGCGTCCATAATAAATATTTCAGGATACTCTTTTCCTGGTCAGTGACGCGGAATCACGACGAACGAAGATCGTGTAACCGAAACGGAATTCGTAAACCGAATTTTTGGAGAGTTAACAATGATGCGACTCGGTATCGCTAATGCAGTCCTCTCTGTGTCTAGTCGGAAGGAGGAAATTGCGTCGAGTCCGAGTGTGCATCTACAATAGCAGCTCTCTCTCTCTTTCTCAACATATATAGGGCAACGAGAGCATGGAACGTGAGCTCGATGCTGGCTATCAATTATCTCAAATAGCGCGAGTTAAACCAACCTATTCTCTAACCTCCGTTCATTTCACCTCTTTCCCATCCCATTCTAAACCATTATTTTCTCTCTCTCTCTCTCCTCTTTCTCTTTCTCTCTCTTTATCTCTACCTCCCTTCCTACCAGTTAACACTCTTCTTCTCGGTCCCCTTCGATCTTCGGAATTCCAACTCCTTTCACCGTAGATACTCAGTGTGGATTTCTTCTCCACTCTCTCCGTTGGTCTCTTCATTCGGCTACCCCCTCGGGTGGCCCGACCGGCCTCATTCTCCAATACGAGCTTCCTCCTGACTTCTGATTGCTTCTGTTCCTGGCCAGCTGCTCCATGATCAAATCGATTCGCTGTTTCGTTAAATTTTCCAGACTGTCCTTGCTCATTGCAGACGCCGCAATCGTCTTTCTCTGCAACGGCGGCTAGTTTGGGATAACGAATCCGGCAACGGATAACAGCTGTGCTATTTAGAATCTTAAAATGAGCGTTTCTTTTTACGATAATCTTTTTGCATCGCGTCTACTTCTCTCGTGTTTCTTTCTTATTCTCGAAGATATGTGCCCTTTGTTTCTTTCTAGTTCCTCATGGTCTGTTAGCGTATAATTTTTATGTTTACAGTCTTGATTCTCTTTTACTGTATCAAAAGAATTTTTTGTAGCCAGTGTGAACAAATTTGTTGACGATCGTAACAAGCTACGCGAAACTCCTCGATAATTCGGTAAACGCATTCGTTTCGTAACTCTGCGAGAGCGTCTGAAAGCGGATGCAAGTCGCGGTTACACGGACCCGACATATTGGATTTACATGTAGCCAGGGCACCGAGGTCGGGACAACGAATTAATGGCGGGGGCTATTACGACGCCGAATGAATATGCATAAAACTGCACAAAGTGAATTGGTGGCTGCGTTATACTGGGGCGAGTGAGGGTAGTAGGGTGGTGGCGATGCATCCGGGGGTAGTTTCACTAGAGAGATAGAGAGAAAGAGAGATAGAAAGAGAGAGAGAACCGGTCGAGCATAGGCGTGGTTACACGTGACGTCACCGCATCGTTGTTCTATTTTGCTGTGGCATTGCCAGGATGCAGTTGACGGGGGTGAAAGAGGAAGGCAAGAGAGAGGGGAGGGAGGAGGGAGAGAGAGAGAGAGAGAGAGAGATATGGACCACGTAGCGTTTGCGGGGTGAGAGTCTCGTTGTGTTTTGTGTCCCCGCCATGCTTCATAAATCAACGAAACAAACAGAAATGCCGCGCCAGGGTGAGTATCGCGGGCAAAGCCATGCCGCACGATGCGACGTGTTGGGGGGGGGGGGGAAGGGGAGGGAGGCAAAACTCGATTCTGATGGTGAATGTATAATTTAATTCCATCGGCCGGCAACACTAGATTCACAAAATCTGGCGATGCCGAACGTTTTAATAACAGCCGCCGTCGCCGCCGTAAAGCTCCTCGAGGGAAGAACATGTGCATGGAAAAAATAATTGCATGCTGCAACACGATTTTTGGTCGTGCAAAGACCGTTTGTGGCTGTGCCAAAAATGACCACGGTTCGATTTCATATAAATTTGGTATATAAGTTCCATCTTTTCCATAAAATATTTTTCTCAAAAAATTAGTATTATCTATAATTTAGATTAATTTGATTTAATTCTTAGTAATTGTCTTTCATGTTCTGTATATATTTTTGAAATATTAGGAGCTCTAAATATGATCTTTTGTCCTTTTCTTTTGTTCTTTAACACACATAACTTTACAAATACTTTTTAAAGATGCTAAAGTATAAGAATCACTTAATAATTTTTATACACTTATAAAAGTGATAAAAATTAATTCACGTCCCATCGTGTACAGTAAAGGATCACAAATTATCGTGTATAAAGGTTAAGTTACAACTGTTATAAAATAAGATTTAACGATTTAAGAAACGTGACTATTATATTATAACATACATTTAAAAAATTGATATACAAAAATATTTTGATAATTTTTTGATAAAATTTTTTTCAAAAGAGAGATAAAAAAACAATCTAGAAAAATCTTATTTCTAAAAGTAAAAGGAAATTAGATTTTTTCTATTTCTTAGATATACAATTAACATTTTCATATTACATTCATTTTGTAAATATGTAGATAATATTTATAGTCATGTTAGTGACTTGTATTCTTCATATTATATCATATTATATCAAAATCGATAAAAAAATATGTTAAAAACAAAATGGGAAGCTTAGGATGATATCAAGAAAAAAAGAACGTATCATGGTAAGATGCGACTCACATTTGTCGACTTAAAAAAAAAGGGCTTCTTCGTCGATGTAACTCGAGGTAAGTGCCTTCCTTCGGTAAATTCACTTCGCTGC
This sequence comes from Acromyrmex echinatior, assembly GCF_024713525.1. Taxonomy (NCBI): domain Eukaryota; kingdom Metazoa; phylum Arthropoda; class Insecta; order Hymenoptera; family Formicidae; genus Acromyrmex; species Acromyrmex echinatior. Next base: position 2,567,101 of record NC_141853.1, read on the forward strand.
AACTCCCATCTATATCAAGGGCAAATAGACTTTCTGAACGTGCATCACGTCGGACGAAGCCGACGCAAAATTGAAAAATTGATGAGGGCAAAGATGAATCTCTCGGATGAAGACTCGTGATCGTTGTGGGGAAAAAAGTGCTTCTGAGATTCCTACCTATTTTACATTTCGCGCTTAAAAAATTTAAAGCTTTATCTTTTCTACTGAAAGTCCGAGAATTTTCACGATTCATTAAGTCTATGTAAATGGAGAACAAAATTATCACTTTCATTTTAATTCAAAATTTAACAAAAAATTTTTTAAATTTTAAGTTTATTATTAAAATAATTAAGAAACAATGGATAATTAACAAAGAAATAATGAAGAGTGTATAATAAATAAATGATTGATATAAGATCTTGGATTATGTAATAAAAATAATACATAAATTTTGTAGATATTATTCAAAGTTATTTGAATCTACAGCTTATCGTGCCTACTTTCCATCAATTAATAATTCACCTCATAGTTTTCGCGAGATTGTTATTAATCACGATGTGAAAGACATTATCAGTAGAATTTACGAAGTCTCATGTTCGTGAACAGAACTCGAAAATTATGTGAACGAATGGTCCGCGACATAGAGCAGTAAACAGGAAGGCAGTTTCTTCGGAATGTAACGGATGGTGTCGGACAGCGAAAGTTATGCGAGAGCAAACAATCGACGGATACACGTTTCGTATCGTATTTGCCATATTCGATCAAGAAAACATTCCGTCTCATCTTTATTCCATTTTTACAGAAAGAGCGCAATCCGTCGTGGTATTGCCGGATTTCTCTCGCTTTTCGTCCGCGAGTTTTCTCATGATTTAAGCGACACGCAAAAAACTTGTCGCATAATTTTAGAGAAAAAAATATCGGAATTTATATATCGAAATCATTTATATTATTTATATGTAGTGAATATATATATTTAAGAACTTGAATAAAGTTATAAGAATAACTCGAATAATTCCGAAACTTGAAATATTCATCTTCGAGATATCTTTGCGCTTTTGTACAAACTTTATTTTGAGCTAATTTTGAAATAAAGGAAATAAAATTTATTCTTACTAATAGTTAATTAAAATATCTCAGATACATCAATCTTTAAACGGAAAATCTTTAACCTTTTCTCTCCAGAGATCGTTACATATACTTTGCGACGTCTTGACCATAGAAATCAAATTCGAAGTTCAAATGGATAAATCGATTTCCGCCAAGACTGAAGCTTTAAAGCAGATTAGGTATCTCCTAAGTTCTACTTCTCCTAACTTCTTTCCTTTGGGTTAATATGAAGTTTAAAATAAATGTTAACTTTCGTATAAGTTCCAAATTAATCCCCTAAATCCTGTATCTTAGTTTTAGAAAAAAATAAGCCAATATGTGATAAGAAATTAAAAATTGTGATGAATTTCGACTTTCGTTCTAGCAAAATAATCGACAATAGATATATTATTCTCAAGTTTTCTCGTAGTTTCAATAATAAATTTTTTCATAGATTATACCGAAAAAAAAGTTGTTAACTTGACTAAATGCGTTTAGTTCATAATGATTATTTAGTTCAAATATTTATATATTTATTAGATTTTAGATTAACAAAACCTTGTAATTTAAAACATGTTATTTGTTTAAATTAACAAATATTTACTTGACTGAGCCCGTGACTGCTACAGTTTAGTTGAATCAACTAATATTTTTTTGAAACAGCAACTTTTTTTCTCGGTGTACCCTTAATAAATATTATTATACGTAACTGAATTAACACAATAGCAGGACGATGTGCGTTTATGTGGTCACATTATATGCTAACAAAACATTGATTCGCTAAATTCATGATGTAATACGTCCATTTGAAATGAATTTGGCTGACTGCCAGAATTCTCATCGCAAAACATCGTGTAGGCAACTAGCAAACAGGCCTGACAAAGGAAATAGGTCTTCCGCTGAACCGCGGCTCTATTCAACGATCGATATACCTCGCTTTGAGGAAGTATCATAAACTCTATTTCTCTCTCTCTCTCTCTCTCTCTCTCTCTCTCTCTCCCCTCTCTTTTCCCTTTGCTGTCATTCTCTACTCCTGGAATGCATCCTCTTCGACCACGTGTTTCTCTTGAGCTTTTGCTACCTGCCCTTTCATTTCTATTCGTTTCAACCAAAGGATTAAGGGTGCATCGAACTATTTGCAAACGTAGACCTCGCTCCAATTTCCAATTGGTCAATCATTTTCGTTGATTCATTAAATCTCCACCAGACTAAACTCCGTGCTAAACTTTTTAAAAAAATTTGTACTTCTTGTACGCTAATCTTTAATATTTCAATGAAAAAAAAAAAAATATCAAAAAGAATTTTTTTGGTGATTAGCGAATTTTACAAGTATAAATTAAAAATAAAAATTATAGAAAATAAAGCTTCATAATATATTGTATATAAATGTTTAAGTAGATAAAATCTAATTCTACGAAGGAATTTTGCGCTAATTCTCAATGTCGGTAAGTCTCAGAGGCGGAATGATAACCGTGACACAAATTCATTTCTATGTCTCACCATTTTCTCATGGAGTACGAATACGCTTGTCTCGTTGTACTCGAGATTTGCAAACTGCGAGGAATCCGCAAGGAAGAGGAGTTGATCAGCCGCGCGTTAACAGCGTCACGTTAATGTTAACCGCAGCTTCTGTGCCAGGTGGTGCGATTGACTGGGATAAGGATAGATCTAAGGTCTAATGAGATTTTGCGTTGCGCCAGGCAGTCCCAGCCTTGTCGGTAGGTGTTCTGCACGGTGGAGCCCCCTTTATTAGAGAACAGGGTGGTATTATCGATCGTATCAACAGGATTTAATTAAAGTAGAATCAACCATGTATTCTCTCAATATAATCCCGACACGTCAGCCTGCCACTTGGAACGAAAGTGTGACATCTACTGGATTTGTGATATCTTCTTTGCAAGATTACCAAATTATAATATCGTATAATTTTACCATCAATATTCCAGAAATATTCTCTCTATAAACGCTTCTTCTTAATGGTTTATTCTTTATTCAGGATGCCTTCAAAGCGATTCTTGAAGCGATTCACACTTATTATCTTCCTCGAAAGTATTGCTTTATCGCAACTTTTCTATTACTAAGAATTATATATATCTTGATAAGAAGAATCAAAGAATGAAATTTTATGCTAAGTAAGCGGAAGCCTATCTGAAGTTATTTAAGAGAAACAAGATTCTGATTATTTATTCTTCTAAAGTTTAATTTATAAAAAACTTTTCATTTCCATTGGATATTTATATAACCAAAGATCCTTGGAAATTCTCGTTGATAAAAAGTCGACTACAGATCATCTGATAAAAATATTACTAAGTTCATAAACTCAAACTTGGTGCAAGTGGTTCTTTGTTAATGCAATTTCCTGCGTTTCCAGGATCGTAATAATTTTGTTTTGTTCGTACTGTTCGTATCATTGGCTTGAGGCCGATATTAATGCGATCAAAAGTACGACAGTAGTATTAATACTCTTGACAAACTGCCGTACAAACTGGCGAATATGCTTGCAATTTTGCAAGCCGCGATAACGTAGTCAGACCGCGATCTGAGCTGCGGCCACGATAACGAATTGTAGTTTGTTTCGACAACATAACTTGTTATCGTACCAATTATTATGCTACAACCGCATCGTCGATATTTCGACCATGTTTTTCGCTAAAGTTGTTGCTAAACTTGACTTGCGTGTCTGAGATACATAAAAGTTCTCAAAAGTTTCACTATTGTACATTATTGTTAGCATTTTGTTTGTTAGATACTATTCTATTTTTTTCCTTGCCAAAGTTGTAACTTTTCAAAACATACAAACAGTATACAAGATATAAAAACTTGTACCAAATCTCTATCATGTCATGACAAGCGCAACTCTAGTGCTTACTCTGCTTCGAAGACGTAACAATTGATTGGCTTTTCCAGTTAGGTAGATACACTTTCGCGCGTTAGAGACTGACCGAGCGAACACCGGCAGTATATCATAGTTTATGGGATTTATGAGTCCGGCGTTATCCTACTGAATTACCAAAAGCGATTTACGTACATTCGTTCACTTGGACGAGATATTTCCCCGGCGTCATTCGACTGTATCTATATATTCAGTCATTTAAAACGTGGAAAAGTATGTTACGGTTTCATGTTACATATATGATACTATAGAGTGTAAGAGAAGCAAATCAATGTCTTAAAAATTTTAATTTATAAAGATTTAATCTGTTTAAATAATTTTAAAAAATACATAAAACTATAACTTTCTTTATATAAAAAAATATATTGGAATAAGTATCTACTATTTATTATCATCAATTTGCTGCTGTTCCTTTATTAATTTTTCTATTTTAATTATTACGTCAATATTTGATCATTGACGTAAGCGTAAACTCAACAGACAAGGATCATAATAGACAGGTTGGCAAATGAATGATTTATGGCAACCTGTTGTATGGCACGCACAGGTCCAATGGGCTTCTCCTTAGCGCACAATTAAGCATCCATATTTAAGACGCAACGGCATTGGGAATACTATCGACAAATTTGCACAATCAGCTTACTAATTACGTCACGTATATTTTTATTGTAAAATTTTTACTCTAAATATAACCATCTGTTTCTTCATATCGGCAATTAATATCACAATATAATAAAAAAACTTAAAATCTTCAAGATATCAGAATATTATTCAGTGCACTTTAATAATAAAGTTAGATTTTTAATTATTCAATAAAATTTATATCTTCCGAATGAATTAATTTTTTCTTCAATTAAATTACAGCTTAGTTACAGTTAGCGTTTATAATCTTCATGAAAGTCACTCGACGCGCGAAATAAACGTATATCGCCGACATACATTAATTCGAATTGAATTAATATCGCATTTATGACGGTCACGTCTGTCTGCCGCGAGGGATTTATGGCAACCTGTTGTACAGGACACAGGGATTCGGGTCGGATTCGCTTTAGTCGCGATTATGTATCCGGTTGGCCTCGAAGTGAGATACAGCGAGAGAGGGAGAGAAGGAAGATAGGAGGCCTGATCGTAACGGGAATAGCGTCAAAGCTCGATCATTCGTGGAGGCCGTTCCGCATTCTGCTAATTCCGGGAATTGCAGTCGCGAGATATCGAACATGCGCGCGTCCCGCTTGCACACCGCGAGAAACAGCATCCGTGGCATGGACAGCATCGATGTATCACATTGTGGTCTCTCTCTCTCTCTCTCTCGTTTCTCTTGCACAGCTCCGGAAGATCGACCCGCTTGCTCTCGAACGACCTCGTTTCTATCGACGAAACTTGTGTGCGCCAGTCGTTACAAAGATGCACCACTTACTCGCCGCGCGTGCAAGCGTTTCAGCGCACCTGCTGGCGAAGACGCTTAGAACGACTTCGGACGAGCGTCGGTTGTTTAGGATAAAGTGGCTACAGCAGCGGTCGTAAACCTATCGGCAATCTCCATGTATCATGGGATTTAAGGAGCAAACGCTCGCGTTCGGAATTGATATCCTTCTCAAATGAAAAATTACTAATTTTCGTAATACTAATAATATCAATATCTCAATATAAGAACATTTGTGTTAATTATATTTCAAAGGACAAAATTGTTCTCGTTACGGATAAAAATACAACGGTAAGGATGTAATTATCGAATTTTCGTACGGCGTACCCTCATGACGTTTGTTTGTGAGGCGCACCGAAATGGAAAAGGATGTTGCTATCTAACGTTACGCGTTGCATCGGTTTACGTGCAGTGAATTTTAATGAGAAGCCTTCGGGGGCTGCGCCCGACATCATCCCGCTTGAAAGCAGCGGGGCGCATGCACGAAAGCGAATAACTCGCAAGAATTCCTTGGAAAATTTACAGCGGCGCGTTACTCGGTTGTGCGCCCCACGAGGCGCTGGATTACCGCGGGCAGGGAATGTAAAAGGGTTTCAATGTTTCCGTACATCCGCAACGATGACGACAGCAGAAACTCCGCGGCTCGCTCGTTGTTGCTCTTCCGCATCTTTCGCCCCCGCGCGCGGGGAATACATGGTCGGGAATGGGCGAATGAACGCGAGCGGCCGTATACACCGTATACACCGTATACACCGTATACACCGTATAAACCGTATACACCGCCCGCGCCGCGCTTAGGGAATACTCCATGAATTATAATGAGCGGTGGTATAATTCGCAATTTGTTGCACGGGATAACGTAAATTTTACGGCGTGGACATTGGTGTTGAAAGCGCGGTGATTCAATCAAACTTGCAATGCCTCTACAGCGATTTAATCATTTGACAATAATGGTAAGTATTTATTTTATAAAAATCCAGAAAAATTGATCGTTTGCTTTGTTCAGTAACGTGTAGGTTCAGTAACGCTTTGGACATTAAAAATAGATAAAAGGAGATGTTAAAAAAGGACCGACTTTTGTAGGACCGGGTAAGATAAAAAGGTGTAAGTAAAAGAAATAGTTTTTTTATAGATTTTTATTTCCTAAATGATAAGATTATTAAAAAATTCATAGAATTTGGGAAACACCTAAAATATTGGACAAGAATATTAAAATTTGATAACTACAACGTATTCGTGCATTTTCAATTTTCGAGGTGTTTTCCAAACGTTATTTTTTAATAATTTTATCGTATACATTGAGAGAAATGAGTTTGTTATAGGAATAAAAAAAGAGAGATAACAAATGTAATGGTTTGGTAGGAAAAAGGATCAATCAGTCATTATTATGAATAATTTCTCATTATTCGTTAATGTAACAAATAATATACGATTTATGATACACATAAAAATCATTATTTAGTATTGTTAGCAAATGAAAGTTTATCAAAAAATAGATTAGATTTTATACAAATTGATCTATTACTAATAATTGGTTAGAATAGATTAGTATCAATTACAACAATATAATTTGTCTACATATCTACAAATTATTTGATAAAGATACTGATGACTTTTTAAATTAATAAAATCCTTTCTCTCAATATATTCAGAAGATTAAAATTTACATTAAATATTATTTCTTTTATTATTTAGATTAAACGAGAATAAGTCAAAAAAGGAAATAAACCTATTTTCGTCAAAGAGAATCTTAATGCTTTTAGTACTTAATTATTTCAGAGTCAATTTATATATGTATACCTTTTCGGTTTTGAAACGCAGTTATGAACAAAACTAGAATAATAATATCACACATTAAATTGGCAAGCAATTAAATAATTTAATTATGCTGAAACCTCGGTGGTCTGAATGATGAAGATACCCACACAAAATATAGAAATTCAGATTCGAATTCCGGTTGAAATAGGATAAGTACGCCATCTAAGCATGGACCCTCTAAGCTAATTAATTCAACCAATTATATTTTTACGCCGAAAAACAAATTATATACAACAAATTATATAATACATATACCTACTTTTAAAAATCTTTTACTTTCAGAATATTACCTTCAAAAAGAAATGTATTTATCTTGTGAGACTAGAATGAGAATTTATTATTATTTTATTTTTTACGATTATTAGATTACATTGCCATGGATGGACCGCGAGTTATCCATTCGATCATTTGAAAATCAAACATTAAACAATTAAATTTCAAAATATTAAATCAAACAATGAAAGTTTACTGAAAATATAAGATTTAAAGTCATTCTTGAAAGAATTCTTATATTTACGTATACAAATCTTAAAATTTATAAATTAAACAATACATATTTTGTATAAAATAATCGAAAAAGTAATAAAATATAATATAAACTTTTACAAAGAAACAAAATAATTACATAATAAAACGAATAATTACACACAGAACTGTTTTATGCTTTATTATTGAATTGGTAAGCATTTTTTATAGCCTTAATTATTATATCCATTTGTGTTCCATATAATGTGCCATATATATGGTATACATATATAAATTAACTATGGATTCATTCATGGCTTCGCCATGTGGACCATTCATGGAAATATATCAATTATCACATAATCTATAATACTGTGTCTAAATGAAAATACTTGGTTACTCCTTAGGTTTAAATATAAATAATTGTCAAAAGTAAAATATCCCATTTTAAAGCGTATATCTTCAACTTTAATAGACTATTGAGGTTAATAAAGTATATTTCCATTAAATAATTTCAGTAATCTTTGCAAAATCGAGGAAAATAAGATCAAAATGCACAAAAACGTATCTTGCGAAATTACAGCGTCTTCGTTGCGTCTGAGTATAACTAATATGGCGACTTTCTTAACAAGTTTATAATTTCTCCATCACAAATGGCATGATATCACGTATAATAACAAAAATATTTAACTGGTCCATCCATTGCATCAGTGGCATATCAGTTCCATCGATGGCATACTTACATTAATCATTTTTCACAATAAATTAAATTATTTACAATTCTTAAGATTATAAATTAAATTAGTATTAAATTATTAATATTCTTCTAGGATGCTTAAATTAAATTAGCATCAAAATTGCTATTAAATTGCTTGTCAATTTAATATGTAATATGATAATTCTAGTTTTGTTTATAATTGCATTTCAAGACTGAAGAAGATTTCGGCGTGGTTTGCAGAATTGAATATAAATTCACTATGAAATAATTAAGCACTAATCTGCTTTGACTGAAAATAAGTTAATTTCTATTAATTTATTTTACTTATATTTTTATGGACAAAATTTGACTTTATTTCAAATTTTAATTCTCCTTTATCATTGTCACAAATTCGTCTAGGGAAATGAAATTTATACAATTTCAGCTCTCTAAAATTCTATGGTTGCATTCCCGTGATGAGTTTCCGGTGATCCTAGATTACGACGTATAAGATTTCGGTACACATAAATCCGATATCGTCATTTAAATAATCACATTTCCGCGATCGATATTTTAGTATCGCTCAACTGCAACAAAATTTCGATGCTGCATCGTCTCCGTTCTGTATTTACTGAAAGTTTTGCTCGACTGGCGTTGAGTTATCAATTAGAACCACCGTGAGGGAGCTGCATCGAGATTGCGATAGGAACAAAAGCATCGGAATAAAGAAGGCCGAAAGAGAAAAGAGGGCCGAGCTAAGACTCGACAGAATATTCAACTGAATGGTTGCCTAATGAAATTCGTTCGCCATTTATCCCGGACTCTTTTATCGGCTCTCTAATTTCATGTAACTTTCCTAGACCTCTTCCTATTCCTCCCCTTTTACACTCTACACTACCGACCATTCTTCTTTTTCTTACAGGAGCCTAAATCCGCGTGAACGGAACTTACGAGGGAAAACTTCCGTCGTCGTCTACTTCCGATGCGCACTCTCTCTCTCTCTCTCTCTCTCTCTCTCTCTCTCTCTCTCTCTCTCTCAATCTCTTTTTCCGTATATCCTGTGCCAACTCTCCCCGTAACCACTCCGACCACCACCAAGTAAGTTTCCAACCGACAGTCAGTAACTTCATACCGCCACAAAGTACAAAAGAATGCAATCAATGAGAAACGCGGACCACGGGCGCGCGGATGGAGGCATTTCCCGCGGAATTTCTGCCGACCCCGTGTGGCAGGGTAGGTTCTCGCGGGAGATGCCAAGAATAAGAGCAAGCTGGAAGGGTAAGCGGAGGAAAAGAGGCAGCGTGATTTGAAATTTATGGTCGTCCAGTCGACGTCGGTTAGTAAGTTTATGTCGGCAAGTTCGTCCGTCCTCTCTCCAGCGCCGATCAGTCCGTGCACGAAAGCTATAATTTGAAATCTCCGAACTACCTGCTTTCTTTAAATTTACTCGTGGAATACTCGTGCGATTTCAAGACAAATATATTAGAAGCGACGCTAAATTTACGTCGAGTATCACTGAAATTATTGCGAAAGGAATGAAAGAATTTCGTATAATTGTTTGTAGTAGTTTTGATCCTACATTTTTTTTACATGATTTACACAACATTTAATCAGATCGTATTTTTGGCAGTGCAAAGATTTCGAGCTTTCTTCGGCGGAAGTTTTAATTTTATTTAAATCGCTACATAATTAAATAAAATAAAATATCAAGGTAACACACAAGAAGATTGAACTCATTTTAATTAAGAATATTAAGAATATTAATGAAACCATTCGTTTTCACGCTCGGTGTAGAAGAAATCACTGTAATTAAGATAATTTGTTTTCACGAAAGCATGAATGAATAATTAGCTGTCGTTTATTTCTATCTTAAATAGAATGAAAATACGATAAATTAAAGTTGGATTGTATATACCACTGTATTGCAAAATAAATAACTTTAGTAAAAATAAGACGTTGCTAGTAATTCAATTTTTGACATGTAGTAATTAACGTGAATAAAAATAGAAAACCATCGCCTTTATTAATAAGCTATTGATAGTGGATTAATAATTAACTGCCAATAATTAACTGCCACTAAATGTTAAATGTGGCGTAATGCGGAATCTCGTAAATTAGCTTCGAAGTTTACTCGGTTCGGTGAAATCTTACGTCACTGACCGGCAATCTTGACGTCACTGACAGAGCATTAATCATCAACGTCCGAGGAAGGAATTTTCTTGGTTGGTCTTCAGGATTCTGTGCCAAACAAAAAAATTCTCGTCGAAGGCTTTACCGTGGAAAGAAGAGCACGAGAAGAGAGCAGTAGTAGGTAGTAGTAGTAGTAGCAACAGCAGCAGCAACCCCGATGGAAGAAACTGACAAAGCGGAGAAAAAGGACGAATGCGAGGTGGGTTAAAGTTTTTACGACATTAAGCGCGGAAAGCGTCGGTAAACATTAATTAGTAAAATTGGCCGGCAGTTCGTCTTGGCTCATTGGCAGGTCGGCTCGAAAATACGGCAATTTGCGCTCTTCTCTCGTTCCCTCTCTTCTCGTTTCATCTCCACCGTCTCTCTTTCTCACCGGCTACATGCCAGCGGCTACGTCGCACCGTTGAAGAAATTGACAAATTGTACTTTTAAATGATCAAGCGGAGCAAAGTCGAGTCGAAGAAGACCGCGCAAGCGAGAAGGGTTCGAGAGGTCCCGGCGAAGAGCTCGAGGTAGGAGGACTTTAAAATAAGGGTCAGAGTCTAACCTCGTACCTACCACCAAAAGCGGGGGATGACGTGAGAGGGATACCGGGAGATGTAGAAACCTCCACTTGCAGAGCACACCTTCGAATGCGGGACTCGAACAAAATTAAATGACGGCGGGCAAAGTTTCAGCGGCCAAGTTTTAGATTAATATTGTTACGTGGCTCCTGTCTCTTTTCCCTCTTTTTCTCTGTTCTTCATAATCGCGATAAGCTGCCATCGTGAGATAGAAATGGAATCCCGAAGCGCACCGTAAGGATTTTGTGATTGTGAATCTTTTCTTACCAGCGATTTCACGCAGAATAAAAGAATTCTTTTCGAAATACGATCGTGTTTTTATTTTATCCGATAGTTTAAACTTCGTCTCGACGATCATGCTAAAATGATCCTTGGCCTTTGTCCGAGTGCGGAATTTAATTTAAGGCAAGAGAATTTTGACAAGTTGCAATTTCTTTCCTCCGGATATTGCGTAGAACGTTATGCATTCTAAAGTAGTCTGGCGCATTATGTGGAATGATTTATATCATACGCAAAAGATATATTCTTATACCATTTTCATAGTAAGTAATGCGTGTTCGCCGCATTGATAAATAGCGTAATAACCGTACACAGAGCAAATTTGTGTAAATAAATAAGATATTTGTTACAAGATGGAGATAAGAAAAATTGATATAAAATATTTTCTTCCTATCAAATAAAATTAATCCTTCATTATTTATATAGATATCCTCATAAATTTGTTAAACATACAAAAATGCTATTTATATTATACATATTATATTATAACACAAATTGACAATAAAAAAAAATTGTTGAAACTCATCTTTATCTAAGACATATAGAATATCAGTATTTATATCTTTATTTAATTGTAAATCAATTAATTGTAAAAAGAACAATAAAAATTGAAATATAATGTTGAGATATCAGAAATATCCGAGGCAAGTATTTTTTAATTATGTTAAAAAAGTCTACGCGAGTAACGTTGCGTTAAAGATGTAAGTTTTATTTCGTTTGATTACTTTACTTATTGTACTTTCCTGACTAGAAGATTAATTTTTTTTCGTTTACGGCTATAAAGATACTACTCACGAAACTCCGTTTTTATGCTGCTTACGCTTAATACCACGATATTAACCTGAATTTCAAATGTACTTTCGAATCACGCTCGCGAACAGCATTGCGACGAACTCGAAGCCGATCGTTAAGTCCGGATCTCATCCGCTATTGTCCCAGTAGAGCCATAGCGAACACAAGTAGAAAGTGCGATTCTAAAGTTCGTCCGGTACTTCGGTCGGAATTAGTGTTTGAATGCGGGCATTAGCCCCATCGCGCGCCACAACGGCTCGAAACGACGATACGGTATCGCGGTCACCGTCTGGATCGCTAATTATAACAAACTATCCCCGGTCCACCAGCTATTCCGGAATTCCAAGCCCCTCGGTCAGGATCCAGTCGGAGAGGTTTCGTTAAAAACCGGCCGATATTAACACAATGTACTTATTTCGGATGATTAAACGATTAACAAAGTTTTTATTAGTTTCCTTCCCTATATCTTCCTTCGCAAAAAATTTACCGTCAGAATTAAATAGAGCATAGTACACAGTTGAGATAACAACGTTCTGTTTGCCAGTATTATTGTAAAAAGACGACAGGAGACTACAGGATCGCAGCAAGCTGACGACGCGCCTTTAAAAAGTTAAGTGCCTATACTTTGGCAAATCTAATAATACCTTTAATACGTAAACGGTTATCGTAACGTTATTAACGTGAGGAGGCATCTTGAGGGACGAGGTCTTGATACCGAGCTATCGATCGCAGTCGAGGACGCTGCATCTCTCGCGTGTTTAAAATTTACGGCCACCTCGAGAGTTTTGCTGACAAGGATTTAATCTGCGTGATTGATTGACTTGTTTAGGAAAAGCTGCACGAAATGGCACACTCCGAGTAGTAATACTTTCCGTAATTATTAACTTTGCATTGATTATATATTACGAAGATATATAATTTAGATTAGCGTAATAAACGATTGGGATCGCAAAATAAAACAAATATTATGTACATTATATGGTATAGTTGCATAAAAAAATCGTTTAAAATATTTAAAAATTTTATAACTTTATAAACAATTATACGATAAATATGTTACAAAGTTTTTACTTAATTTTAACAGGGTAGAAATATGATTTTTTTTTTATATATAATAATTGATATTTGAATTTATATCTCACGTAATATTTTAAATAAAGTGATTTGATTTTAATCCCGGATATCTAATTGATATTTTCGAGTGTGAGGGAAGTCACCGAATCACTCGGAAGTTTCCGAGTTCAAAAGTTTTCACAGCTGTCGATCTGCGCTGCCGCCATCGGCTGGCAAATCGGCGAATCGGCCCAGGGAATTGGAGAGGATATCGAAGAATTATGATGCGAGACGCACAGTCCGGCGTCGCTGTGCTTGTCCGAACCGATGACAAATTTGCTTTCGCCTTTCGAAGGGGTCGACAGGAAGTTACGTGGCGAGAAAGGACGGGGAGTGAAAACAGAGTTTTCAACCCTCGATTCCGTTTCTCGCCCGGCTGGAACTTTGCCACGTAGAAATCAATTGCTTTACTCGTCCTCGAAACATTGTTACGCGAACATTCGAATCACGCGACGTCGGAAGTATGGGCCTTAGTTGCGAGTATGCTTATTCGTCGGAGTACATGTGTATGCGGATTAACTAAAGAATTTTTGCTAAAGAATTTTTTGAAGAAAATCTACGTCTCATACTATACATATTTCTATAATATTATGAGCATAACAAATTTTAGAAAACGTTGAATTAAGAATCAGTATAACTACAAACATTGTCAAAGCATTAATACGAAATTAAAATATGAAATTAAAATTTTATCAAATGTAAAAGAGATATTTGGAAAGTAAAGGTACAAAAATCTTAAATTTTTTAAAAAAGGTCTACAAATTTTTCACAATACTCTCTTACATATATATTTATTTGTTAACATAGTACTTATTAAGTCTGGGAATGAGTTTTTTTGTATTCCCATGTCATAAAAGTCCTTTGAACCACATCATGACCTCTTCTTTCACCTCAACAACTTTCACATCAAACATTTTTCTTGGCCAATGTTCCTTAAAATAAAACATCCAAAACATGGATCAACATAAACATCACAATGAATGTCCGAGCTTCTGAGAATTCACGACACCACTTTGTGACATTTTGTGGAGTTATAATGTCACCATAAACAGCTATGATTTGTCTATAAATTTCTGCTGAATGTCTTCACCTTAAGAAATATTTGACCAAGAAAAATCTTAAATTTTTTAAAAAAGGTCTATAAATTTTTCACAATACTTTTACATATATATTTATTTGTTAACATAGTACTTATTAAGTCTGGGAATCAGTTTTTTGTATTCCCATGTCATTAAGATGAAAGAAAAGGTCATGACGTGGTTCAAAGGATTAACATAATTTAAAGACTTAATAAGTACTTGGATAACGAGAGTAGTTAAAAAATAAAGATATACGTATAACATATAAATAATTTTTAGTGAAAAATTTGTAAATAGATATTTTTTTTTTAATTTAGGGCCCTTGTATCTTTACTTTCCAATACTCCTCGTAAAATAACGTAATGTTTAAATAGAATATTTTTAGCATATACTAAGTGTACTTAAATTATAAAAATACAAGATTATTTTCTATGCGGAATTCGAATTTTGTCGTCACGAATCGTTTCAATCTTTAGAAAGCCGTTTTGGCAATCGAAATAATTTACGATTAAGTAGAATGCAGCTACTATTCTCGAGGTCGTACGTAGAATTTTTCACGCAAACGAGTTTCCACCCACACTTCACGTACGGTGGGAACTGCCCGACCTTAGCAAGTCGCGAGAAAAGCGTAAAATATACATACAAGCCGTGCACGTGCACGAGAGCATTTTTCTCAACTTTCGCAAAATACGAGCTACACCCCACTTTGGCAACTAACGTCTGGCAGGCACCACATTTCACTTTGCCACGTCGATATTTGTTCACCATCGTCGTATCGCGTTCGCCCCGAACACTTCATGTTATAGAATTTAATGCTTACTAAATAATATTTCACACAAGTAAATATCGAATAAAAATAAATATTGTATTAATACCAATATCTTTTTCTTATCTCAATCCAAAGGCTTCGTGATGAAAAAGGATTTAGCGAGTCTGTGCGAAAATTTTCATTTTTTATTCTTTCACCTCCACGAGAAAATTATTTGATTTATTGATTCTCCGAATTTCTTTACGGCATTATGCAAAAAAAATCGATAGGCAGCGCGGAGTTTACTACATCGCTCTCCTACTTCTAATAAATCTCTTTTTAAACTGTTCAAATTACGGGCTGCACGCCAACACTTTTCTTATTTCGGACGTCACTATGTCCTTGTAGGATATTTGAGAGAATCACGCGAGTACGCGCGATGTTAAAGTCGGAATAGCGTCGTACATACATTATATGCGAGGACAGCGCATACTCATACTTTGCGCGGGCTTGTAAAAATGCCACTACGAATTTTGACGTTTATACGGAATGTTTTGCGAGATGCGCATTTAAGAAATTTAAGAAATATGATTCTGAGGTTTTACGTGAATTTCACGAAAAGCTGTTACACACTCTCCGCGAGTTTGTCCTACTTAACGGAAACTTTCCGGATTATGTAGCTTTTCACAAAATAGAATGCAAATTTCATTTTATTCTACCATATATACGTTCTCATTTTTTGTTCAAATTCATTTTTTGTGCCTTTCATGTAAACACAAAATTCGGTGCACGCGAATAAAGTGTTCTTCTCAACGCCTTCCACTGCGTTTCTAACATTCGCAACCTGCTAAAAGAGTACTCAACGTTATGTTCTTAGCGACATGCCGAGGAAGCTTTTACACCCATCAAAGATCCTTTTTCTATTTGAATGACCGACGGTCATCTCACGGCACATTTTAGCCTTTAGTGCCTCTTTTATGACTTGTTACGACA
The DNA here is from genome assembly GCF_024713525.1 of Acromyrmex echinatior. Taxonomy (NCBI): domain Eukaryota; kingdom Metazoa; phylum Arthropoda; class Insecta; order Hymenoptera; family Formicidae; genus Acromyrmex; species Acromyrmex echinatior. Next base: position 2,583,219 of record NC_141853.1, read on the forward strand.
ATGTACCTCTTGACCCTCGTCATCTCTCCGCAAGTTTTCCTCGCGCATACGATCGCAAACGTGAGCGCAAGCGAAAATCCGGCCTCTAACGTCTTAGCACTGCGACTTCATAGGGTCGTAAGAAGTACATTCGACCCGGATGTAATCCGAGGTGATTGAGTGGACGCATACTGGATTTGGCCCATTTCAGCGAAACTTTCTTTTTACCTTCGAAGAGGGATTTCGTAGTCCAAGACTGTGCGCGCAGCTTTACATGAAGTTTAAATAAAATGTCTCGTTCTTATCCATTCGGACGATCGACGTCAATAAACTATAATCAAAATAAATATATTATATACACATATTTATTTTTATTACAATTTATATAATATGTATTTATATTATATGTATATATGTATAATATATTATATATAATATATATATAATATATGTATAAAGAAGGAGAGAGAGAAATTTTACAATATTTTTAATTAAAAAAATCTAACTATTATTTTATATTTTTGTATAGAAATCAGAATTTTGTTAGAATCAACTTATTAATCCTCCGGATCTATTAAATTCATTCAATTATATCCCTCTGAAGAGGATGCATCTATTAGGTCTTTCAATTATAAATCTTTGTCAATAAAAATGTCAAACAATATAATTAATCTTATATCTACAGAATTATTCTTATTAAAATATACTTACAATTAGTAGTCATTGTTTTTTTACGAATTACGTCATTATAGGATCCTTGAAATTAATTAGTAAATTTTAGTGGTAGTTCCGCAGAATTAAATTTAATAACGAGCTTTCGGAGAATACAGTTGAACCAATTAAACTGATAAGTTGCACGATTGTAAAAACAAATTGAAACAAATTTATAACGAATCAATCATCTGAAAATCATATTGAAAAGCGAAGGGCAGTCTTGGAAATGTTCTTTCATTTTCAACGCGTACTTGAATCAGAGCAGCTCGAAGAATAAAAGTAGATGCGAGATTTCGCTTGATTCGCAACGTGTAAAAAAACATCGACAAGACTATTGTAAATATAGATACGCTCGCAAATACACGTAGAGACGCATAGTTTCGAGATGCGAAGCGAAGACTGCAATATTAAATACCGATATCGGAACGAGAGGAGAATTATTTTTCGGAAAAATCTTTTCGCTGCTGCTCCACGGAACGCGTCGGAGAGGATCGAAAACTGAGACAAAAGGATAGCGCCCCGAAGCAATTGCTCGTCATCGCGGGACAAAGGATTAATGTAGTTTCGGGTTTATTGTTTTTGCCCCGCCAACGCCGTCTGTTTCGAAATTTATCGCTTAATATCGCCCGGCGATCGTCGCCACGACAGTCCGTGAGATTGTTGCGGCGGGAGAGGTGACGGGTTCCTTGAAATATTGCAAACATTGAGAAAATCGCAAGAGAAAACGCTCGAGGAAACGGGAAAGCTCTTATGTGTCTACCATTCCAATCGTATACTTTCGAGAATATTGAGTCTTTCAACGCGTACAAATTGCGCGAGCCATTACGGAGATTCTTTAAATAATCGATAATCAATTGTAATTTTCCGAAATCTCGTTTCTTTTTCAAAAAAGAATTCTCCGATCCTTGCGGAAAATACATGCATACGGAAGAAGTATTTATGAGACACGCGGTCGTCGTGTTGTCTGTCTGTATCTCAGTCGGGTATTAAATATTTTATATGCTTCGCTCTTCGACGGGAGACGGAAGCACAGTAATACCGATGTATTTGCATCTGCTTTACAGTCCCGCTAACGCAAATGTGTTCGAAGGAGAGATATCGGAGAGTCTGACAGATTGAGTAGATACTCGCCGTGCGAAGCAAATAGATAGGATGGTACTTACGTTGCCGGATATATAAAGCGGAAGTAGATATAAAACATCTTGGAATACGACTCTAGAAATGATGCCACCTTGATACATTTAGTGCCAATAACGTTACAGAAATTATAATAACTAAACGTTATTTTTGTAATATATATATTTAATTTAAATAACTTTTTAATTTATTTTTGTAATATGTAATTAAATATGTAATTAAACTAAACAGGTAGCGAGTTACGTGTGTAATCAGAAGCAGTTACTTTTCAATTAATCACGAGCGCTGAATTACAATATCTTTCCTCGAGACATTTTAACCGCTTTCCACACAAGTATTATACGTCACAATTTCCAAATAATTTGCTAGAAATATATCGTCGTACTTGGAACCAAAAAGACATTTATCCGTGGGAGAGGTGCGGGAGTGACTGCTTGCATTCTACAGGATGCAAGCTGAAAGCATAACGTACGTGCACCGTTGCCAGGAGCTCTCTTGATTTATAGTGGTTACAAATGCACGAACGTATACGCGGAAATGATATATAATTTATAGTGTAATTTCGCGCGGCGCGCCTTTAACTCGTCCTGCGATGTGTCTACATTGAACCTCAGCCGCAAAATCATGCCGGATGAAACGCTCGACGACGAGTAATCAAATACGCCGACAAACCTTGTCATCTGATTTTCAATTAAGACTTTACTAGCAACGTTTCTCTCAAGTACAATGATATTATCTCGTATTGCCTTCACTGCTATCGAACTATGATGAGATCTTCTCTAAATACAAAAAAAAAAATGATGCACACGTATAGTCAAAATTATATAAATATTTATGATAATTTTAACAGTCTCAGAGAAATCATATGTCGCCAAAATGGGAAAATCTTTTTCTTAATTTCGATTCAATCGCGAACAAAGTACGAAACGTAAAGATATAGATACTTGTTAGTGACGGAGACACGTACAAATATTTTCTCACGAGCTACGTCATGTTATATTATACGTGAAATCGTTCAATTAACAGAGAGACTTTGAATTATGCGAAAGTCTGTGGCTGTCGGTTCTTTCGAAGCGAGATGGTCGATTCCATCGGATTTTGCTTTGGGCGCGTAAATGGGCCGATCTCGTAAACGCGGCTGGACGCTTGTACTATCGTGTACCGCGCGTGTAAATATGTACGGGTTAATGAAACACAGGTGCAATTGTATGCAAATTGGACGTCTGGGAGCAAACGAGAGAGAGAAACAGAGAGCAACAGCGAGAGAAAGAGAATGAGAGGAGGAAGTCTCTCGCTGTTGCTCTCTTTCTCTCTCTCTCTCTCTCTCTCTCTCTCTCTCTCTCTCTCTATATATATATATATATATATATATAGAGAGAGAGAGAGAGAGAGAGGGGGTGGGAGAGAAAGCCTGTTATGAATACTGGTTTCGAGTCTCGAGATTGTTGCAGATCAGAAGCATTGGGTATGATAGTGCGACGGAGAATAATCTAAATTTAACTGTCAGAATGCTTAAATGCTCCCTTAACTTGCCCTTTCTGCTGTTATCCACCTCGCACGCTTCTCTCAACTCTCCGCGAGAGAGACTATAGCCTGCAGCACGAGAAATGTCCCTTTTGTTGTTTCCTTGCCTGTTGCTTACAATGGTTACTTTATAGGATCTGAAACGGGACGAATTTCGATACGTTCGTATCATGCTTTAAAATTTTAGCCATCCAAAATTGTCACAAGACAAATTATACACTAATATGTGTGGAAAAATATTACAGGATTTATGAAAGGCTTGTAACACCTAATAACAATCATTAAAGTGTCATACATTATAACAGAATAATAGTAAACTTTTATGTAAAAATTGTTTTATATAAATAAAGATCTATGTACGTCATTATTAACGCTGACGTGCGAATAAAAACTACAACCTTACACTATAATATATAGGATTTTTAGATAAATGACTTAAATTCTTATTAAAATAAAGACTCCTTATATTTCCGTCGGAGTATAAAGAGGTTCAGATTCTGGCTGACATACAGCTGATATTTTTCGCAATAAATTATAATTATTTATAGCTTTTTGAAACACTTCAATATTATTAGCATCAATATCATTACATTGCTTGTCAATTTAGTTTGCAATATTACTGTCCCAGTTTCAGTTTCAAATTGCGTTTCAAGACCGAAAATTATTTCGGCGCGCAATTTACAGAACTGGATATGTACGTACATAAATTCACCGAAATATTAAGCACTAAGATCTAGCTTAGACCGATAAGGCTTTCTCGTTACTTACTTGTGTACAATACACTGAAAGAAAAGGTTGAATATGACACAACATTTTTAATTGGCTGCAGCAGCCAATTTTTGGTTGCGTTAGCCTAGCAAAATTGTATATTGACATTGCTAATGATTTATTGATAGGCTAACGCAATAAAAAATTGGCTGCTGCAGCCAATTAAAAACGCTATGCCATAATTCACTATCTAATTTGCTGCAGCAGCCAATCTTTTCTTTCAGTGCAGTCTAACATCGTTTATTGTTATTTTTTCTTATCAAAATTATTTCGATGAACAATTTTGAAAGTAATTTAGTTAGTTTTTCACATACGCAAATAACTCGATTCGTCAATCTTTCCAATTCTCATCGCATTCAATTATTCGGGGTGTTTATATTATTGTATGATCAAGTTGAACGTGAACGCGCGAAATTTTCAATTGAGTCTTGAAGATACGCGGTAAACCCAACGATATGCAAAGAGATGTACGAAAGAGAGGAGACGGAGGTGGAAGATAATGATGTGCGTCTAGTATCTGAACGAACGAATGATATCAGCCTACCGCCATGCGGCCATCCCCGATACTGCGGGAACGATGGTATCTCTTCTTCAAGGGAGAGAAAAGTCACGAGACAGAGCTTATCCTTTTTACGTGGAATACGCCCGGATCTTCCAGACAACCTCGCCTTCCCTCTCCCCGTACTATTTCGTAAAGTCATCTATTTGCGGGATTAACGTACCAAGAAGGATACCAACTTCCTGCTAGGTAAGCAGAGGAAACTTTCCAAAGACGAAGGAGAGGTGGATAGGCAGGTAGGGAAGGAAGATAGTTAGAAGAGGCAACAGGGCTGCCCCAACGCGGACGGAAAGGAAAAGAAGAGACTGGGTGAAAGCTCAGGCTTGAACGAAAATTAGTTTCACTTTTTCCCGCATTTCTCCCTTGCTCGCTATCTTATTCCAGCAGTGCATATCTCTCTCGTCGCCCATCCTCGCATCCTATTCCCTGCGAAACCTCCCGCTTCGGCGAGCGCCTTCATTCAGCGGCCGCTTCTGTCCGCGGAAACATAATCTTCTCTTCGAAATTGCTTAGAACCCTCGGGGCATTAAACTACCGCTACCAGCGCCTAAGATGACATTGCATGAATATTTAGTGCGCTGGCAAGGTGCGCTTCTAAGCGACGCTGCAGATAAATTAGATACGTTATTCGTTTTGGTCTACTCAGAATGATCTGTGACTTTAGACGAACAAAAAAGATTCGAGAAAGGTAAAACTCATTAAAAAATTACATATTGCGACAATGTTGACTCATTTTATTAAACTTTTTAGTCATCTAATATCTTGAAGGTTGCGCAAAAATTCGATCACTTAAAACATGGATAAACAAGTTCACAGTTTTCCAAGCAGGGTCAGAAAAAATCCAGTGGATGAAAGAAACCATAGTAGGGATTTTATCGTTTTCTACTTTATTCAATAGAATAAATTCGCAAAAATTTTATATATTGTAAAAAATAACTAATATGTAATATTAAAAAATATATTTATTTACTTCATGCAAAAAGATAATTTTGCTTAATTAGTAAATCATACAAGAGTTAAAAAACCGAAACAAATCAATAGTAGCAAAACATCTTATAAATAAATTCTTTAATTCAAATTTATATTTTTTAAAACGAAATTTTAGAGATAATATAAATATGATTAAATTTTATATTCTTAGTTTCATGAGAAAAGTATAATAGTAAACAGAATTAAAAATTTTTATCAATATATAGATCTAGTTCACGTTTACCATTCAATATCTGGTTACAACAAATTATTTGTTACGTCGATTTTTAATCTACTACAGATTTTATTTTGGATAAAGCTTAAATTGGAAAACACTTCTTCAATTAATGTTAAACTGGAATAGTGATACTAGAATGTTGAATTAGAATATCAATAATAAAATTTTCTATTTATTTTATTGCTTTTGAAAGAAAAGACCTTTTTATCAGTTTTTCTAGAAAATGCCAAATTTTACCACTGGCATAGATTTTACTATGAAAAAAATTTGGAATTTTTTGGCAACTTTGATTTCAAATAAATGATTCGCTGCGCTCTTTAATTAATAGTTGAAGAATTAAGAATTGTTAAGATTTCAGCTGTACCGGTTTACGTCTGCTGTTGAGAATTGAATGAGTTTCAAACAATATGTGATTGCCTTAATAAGCTCCAGGGCTATAATACGGCTATAATGCAGAAGAGATTTTTCGCGCAAGCGAACGAAGGGTGCATAACGAGCTAAGGATTGAAAGCCAGCAACGAGAAAGTCGTATCAAATCCATGGAGTTCGTGTAGCGAGCACAATACGGCGCTTCGTTTCTCAATAAAACCCCCGTCAGTTTATACACAGTCTGTGGCAAATACGTTGTAATTATCATATAAAAGGATCAACTGCGTCGGTGAAGAAAGCTTATATAGTGACCCCATTATATGGGGCGGATTGCACGAAAGGAATCGCAGTTCTTCGCGGTGATTGGGCGGGGGAGAAAAGACGAAGAGACTAAGGAAGAGAACCAGTGCGCGTGTATTGATCCGTCATCGTCCGCTCCGCGGCCCTTTTCGAATTTTAGATCAGCGGGAATCCTATGCAAACTCCCATCTCTATCCTTACCGCGTATTTGGTTCTATAAAAGACGGGAGAGAAAGAGAGAGAGAGAGAGAGAGAGAGAGAAAAGAAGCGATAGTAGAATTTCGAAAGGCTCGATGAGCTCGATCAACTCGATCGGAGACAGGTTTGTCTTTAATGGCAGTTTCCGAATTGCGCGGAGGCATTCGAATTGAAACTGGTACACCCTGAGGACGCCGTTGCTCTGTCTCGGCTGGCCTGTATAGCTACTTCCGATTTTCCGCTCGGTCGCTCGAGCGAGAAGAGCCACGAATTTCTACCGAAGAAACTTCCTGGTGACGCTCATCGCTTACGTGCTCGCTGATATCTCTGCTTTTGCATTCCGCACGCGCTTTTCTTACAATTCGCATCTTTCCTCGTCACCCTCTCACCATCATTTAACATTTTTAAAAAGATTTATCGTCTTATGAAAAAAGATTGTAAACTCATTATGACCTGTACTTTTATATAAAATTAATAGATGCATTAAATGTAATAAATGAAATTTACGTGAATTTTTCAGTTAATTTAAATAAAATAAATGTTTAATAAATGTTCATGAGGTGTTTTTGTTATAAAACGTCTATAATAAAATTAGTAAATGTAGATTCTTGATTATTTCGCTCTAGTTCTCTTATTGTAGTAATCTTTTTCTTGGCGCATTTGGCTCGGCAACAAAGATCGCACGCGGCCTCTAAACCGCGATTGCAATTTCGATTAAATAAGCGAGATCCAATCTTTCTCTCTCTCTCTCTTTCTCTCTTTCTTTCTGCGATGAAGACGGGGGTCAACGCGCAGGGTATCTCTCCTAAAAGATACCGCCTTAAGACTCAACGTTCTAAAGTAGATATAAGATAGAAGAGAAATCGCGTGGGCTTAAAATTCTGATCAATTCGGGAATGCAAAGTCGAAATAGGGATCTTCCCTGGAAATTGCACCGAGACGAGGATTTACGTTACAAGAAGCAACTACTATTAATCTTGTCAGCTAGCTCCCCTCGTACAAGAACGGATAATTGCAAAACGGAGATCGCGCAGATTTCGATTTCTTAATTTCTAAGTATATATACATATATAAATCTCTGAATTTGTAAATAAAATATTTTTAAGAACATAGATGTAACTCCAACTCGCGTCACTTTTTCATGTGCTCCAAAAAGCTTATTTATAATTTACGAAAAATATAATCGCAAAAACATAATAAAATAATTAAGAGCATTTATAAGTCAACCGCTGAGTACTATCGTGCGGATTTTCTGTGGAGAAGCTTCTGTGAGAATTTCCCATAGGGATTCACTGTTCACAGGGATTACATCGCGGCAGCTTTAATCGCCGTTTAACGCCATCCGTCCATTTATACGAAATTATAAATTCGTAGAGTGGATATCGTAGAGGCGGTTAACGTTGCGGCGGCATAATTCAGCTCGACTCCCATCGCACCGCACCGCACCAGTGTGCTGTGCTATACACTAAACTTCTATGAACTCTAATATAGTAGAGTGCATTCAGAGAGTCCAGAGTTCGCGGCTATCTTAAATTGAATCTGCCGCCGATGCTATTGCGGGCTCGTGTCGGGGACTCTTGGGGTCTGGTGCTGCTTATTTCGTGCCTCGTGTCGTCATTTTCTCCCCTCGTGCTATTATCCTATTTCGAGAAGGAAAACTGGCGATTTTTATTTCGATCGATTGTGTCGTCAGCCTTTTCATTTCATTGCTGTTACTTACATAAAGAAAGGAAGCGCAGAGATACAAAAGTTACATTTTTAAAATTGTTCATTAATTTCTTAAATAAATATAATTAAAAAAATTAAAGAGTAATTGAAATTGAAATAATAATTTCTGCTATCAATTTGTAAGATAAAATAAAGCAGGCAATATTAAATGAGATCGCAATCGCGGATTGAAATTTAAGCTCACATTATAGAATTCAAACTTTTAATCTACGATCTATTGTGCAATGGATTGTGTAGAAATTTTCGATTCAAAGTTCCAATCTACAATTGCGATTCATTCGATCCAATTCAAGGATTGAAAGATTAAAATACGTTACTTTAAAATCGCGTTATACGCTACACTTAACTTTATTTCTCTGTGTGACATATAAAAATCAATCTACGTTTTACGATACAGTCAATTCTGTCTTTCAGAAATATAAGTACAAGAGAAGGGAATAGTAACATTTTTAAGTTCACTATTATAGTATCGTAAGTAAAGAGAGTACCGTCCTATGTTCCAAGTTGTTCGTTGCTGTCCGTTCAGGACATGGGGCAAACGTATCCACGAGGACATCAATTCCGAGGTTTATGATGGTTGGTGTGAATAAAATCTGATCTAGTGTCTCTTGAATATTAATGACCCGCGGGTACGTTGACTGCGAGAGTGTGTGCATTCACGCCTGGTGCACCGGCGCGGCGCTGTCTGACGATAAACGCGTTTATGGATACGTATCGGAGTTAGGCACTTCGTGCTCTTTGCCATGGCTCTTTCTCCTACTTCCTTTTTATTGCGATTCCGTCGAGTCAGCCAGATGAGCACATCGCGGCTGGTCGAATCGGACGAGAATAGACAATGTCTACTGTCGCGCACACTCGATACGGAATAATAATGACCTGTCTGCGATACGTTGTAAAATGTCAGCTCGTTCACGAAGGATTACGCTCAGCGGACCCGGATCCGGAATAGCCGATGAAACTTTTCACGCGCCCAAGTTCAGATTTATGATTTCGCGAGATTTTTTTCGCCCGTTGAATAAAGCGCGGGGTACGCCGCCGAATAATTTTGGCAGCGATAAAATTTATGAAGTATCCGTTAAAATTACGAGAGAACAGGACCGTGTGCAGATCATGTATAACGGAAATCACCGATAGAATAATGTTTTCATTTCTAACGAAAAGAATAAATAAAATTTTATGTGATATGAAAAATTGATTGTTTACTTCCTGAACAATTCGTCAATTATGATGTTAACGAGAGACGACTATTTGAATAATTAAAGTCCCGATTTCGTCTCTCTTCTCATCAACGTCGCAGCAAACGTCAGCTTTATGATAATCCGTATAGAAGCGGCTTTGTTGTATATCTGCTGTTTCCGCGCGAGCGACAGGTAAGTTTAGGATGTCTCGTCGTATAATTGATCTGCTTAAATATCTTGAGAGAGAAGTCGTCGGGATCAGCAGATTTCGGAGACACGAACTAGAGGATTCTAAAGAGACGGTCGTGGCATCAGCGTTTCCAAGCAGTTAAGAAGCTACAAGATAGCGAGGCGAGCAAGGCGAGCAAGGCGAGGAGATGCAAGGAAGTACTCGATGTGACCCGTTTTCCAAATGAGTTTAGAGATAAACGCACAGCGAATTGATCGGTTAGCATCACTGTCTGTTGATCTTAGCGAGAAAGATCGAAAGAACTTTGGCGAACATGAGAGGCCGCTGGATAGGATAAAACGAGCCACATATGTCATCGAGCGACAGTATTCATGTCGATTTAACTTTCGTTTCGATTACAATTCAAAGCGTTTCGTCTGACATCTAGAATTTCGCATAATTTTGATTTTACTATAAGTAGAATTTCACATTCAAAAGACGCGGCTTGTTGAAATTATTCACTGTTTAATTTTTATGGGAAGTTACAGTCGTTACATACGAAAAGAACGATTTTGCTGAAGTAAATCTAAAAATTTAACTAGAAATAAATCTAAAAATAATTCTGTTGAACTAAAATAATTATGTAGAACATTAAAACTGATTGCTAGAATATTAAAATTGTTTGCAGCATTGCTCATCATGTTTGAGTTTCCTACGTAATTATTTTGATTATCTGCAACAAAATCATTTTCAGATCTGTATTTAGCTAAATAAATAAATGTTAACAAAATCGTTGTTTCTGTGTAGTAATAAATTTTCATCGTAAAAACAGACTCTAAAAGTATTTGATGTCTAAAAGAATTATTTACAAATTTAAATGTCGATCACTATTAATAATTATTAAATATCTTCTCTTTCTCTTTTTTCCTCCCTCCCCTCCTTCTCTCTCTTTCTCTCTCTTTCAATTAAAATCAATTAGGTATAAATCAATTTTAATATTAATATTCACTCAAGTGAATGAGTTTGCATTTGCATTAATTTTTATCTCATATTATACAACTGTTCATGCAAGATGTAAGTCGCAATTGCATTGCAAGCCGATGCATGACTAATTATCGTAGCATGGATCGTTGATTCGCTAATAGACATTACTGCGTGAACAAAGTAGGCAAGTCGAGCGTGTAACAACGTCGATAAGTTCATTGTTGCGTTGAGATTATGAAATCGGCCCGAAACCGAAACTGAACGCGCGACCAGATATTTCCAATTACGTATCGATCAGCTTATCGTTCCGTAATCCTCAATCGTGTACTCATAGACAACGTAATATCCAATTTGCGAAAATCCTTTCAAAATCGATACAGCGTGTTGGTTACACGTAATCCTGTGTGATATACTGTCAAAAGTCCTAAATTTTTAATATTAAAAGAATATAAAAATAACGGAATTAAATTTTTATATCTTAAATAATTTTAAATAATCTGTATTAAAATTTTTGTAAAATGAATTAAAGACTAAAATTATTTAGTACTAAAAATAAAAAAAAACGATGATGTTTTTTTAGAAACTTGTTAAGTATGGTGTTATAAAAGAAATTGGCTTCATCTTCAGAAGCTTTTATAAAATTTTATTATAATACGTGAGAATTAATTTTTATTATACTGTCGACAGTGCAATTTAACTTTTATTAACGCGCTATTTTAAAGTTCTTCAGAGTGTGAGTGAGAAGACTACTTTTTTAAAATCCAATCAGTACATGAAGCATTCTATTTGTATTTCACACTGCCCGCTGTTTGACATCTCCCATTGGAAAACAAGTCTGGTTACATCAATTGAAATTCTGGTTGAAAATGGACAAATCGGAATTTTCTAGTTGAATCTATTATAATTCTAATTGAGATGATCAAAATTCTGATTGATATGGTCAGAATCTTCATTCATTTTTAACTAAAAATTTTTCTCACAATCAGTGTAGAATAGCTTTGCTAAAGAGATGGAAATAAATTGCGCGACTCTTTCATTAGAACGGTAAAATCTTCGCTCATTAATCCGCATTTCATTACGTATCTTCTCTAATCATCGCTTTTCAAGTAACAACTCAATTTACAATTTTCGTATTAAGCATTTTTTCGTAATACAGATAATATAATTATGTCATACTTGTTGAAATCATTCGATTTATTGTCTCTAGAAAATTTTTTTTCATCATTATATTAACTTCTTTTTTTTTTACTTTTAAAATTCAAGAATTCCTTCAAGTATCACTTAAACATACTTCTTAATCATAAGAATTGATTTCCTCAGAAGAATTTATACTCTAATGAAAAATTTTGTTAAAAAAATATTCGTATCTCAGCATTAATCATAAGATTTTATCTGTCACTTTTTCTTTTTAGAAAGAATGTATAATTTCTGCAATTTCCATAATACAGAATTGAATAAAATATATTGAAAGAAATGAACACTTTTTAAATCTGAAAATTTAAGTTCACATCAGTCATCGAGAAGTAATGGAAATTTTAACGTCGCGTATGTTGGGCTTGGATGCAAATAATTCAGAATTCAAAAGAGAAGACAACTCGAAAAACGAAATACATATGAATCGGAACGCGAAGACCGTAACTTAATTCGATGTCAAAGCGGCATTTACAAAGAGTTATATCGCGTCGGAAAAATGTCACGTACAGTTACATCGCGCATCGCGGGACTCCGATTCCACTCGTAAATAATCGGATTTTATTCGCGTTTTTATAAAACCAAATATCCGCCTGTATCGGGGCCTCGTTCGAGTGGACGAGTATCGACGTCATTTATTTATCGTTACAGCTTCGTCATATGCGTTTTCATTCGGACTAATCTCTTTGTTCCCTTCTACGGGAAGCTCTTTTTAGTTGAAACGAAAAGATACAATGAATCGACTGCGATTTGAAGCGAGCGATTGCGTCGGCTTAATTTTAAACGTGAAAGCATAATTTATTTAATCGTATGGATATACTCGCAAAAATCCCGATTCACGATCAAGCGCATTGATATCACTGGTAACATCTGCGTATCGTCGGGTGGCGTTTGCATACGCCTTTTTCAAGCTATTTTTCGGATAGTCCGTGAGCGGAAAGAGAGTCGATCGAATTGCGGCGTGCACTTGGCGAAACTAGCATGGCATAGCGTTGGATTTATGCCCGACGACTGCATCTGCATGCGATCCGATTTTAACGTAAAAAAAAAAAAAAAAAAAAAAAAAAATTTCCATCGGTCCCGAGAGAGGCTCACGAAATTGAAGATTCTGCCATGGTAACCGGACATTTCGCTTTCGAACGATTTTCGATAATGAATTTTGATATCATAATTTATCAACATATATAACGCGGAAAAATTCTAATTTAAAATAAATTATTCAATAGACATTTCTTAATTTTGATATTTGTTGACGTAGATCTTGTTTTTATACTTTGATGTTAACAAAAATTTAAAAGTAACCATTACAAAACGATATGTTCGGTCAGGCCGAGCGAAATTTTTGACGTGAGGAAACGCAAGTATAAATCAGAGGGAACAGGAAGCTCTTCGCGCTCTTCGCGAGTTTTGCAATTAATTTTAAATTGGTAGCTGTGGAGTCGGAAAGGAAAGAGGGGGTTACAATGGGATCCAGTTCTTCCGTGCTATTGTCCTGCGGACATAGCGCGGACGTTGTACAAAATGGAATAAAGCGGACGCGGGTGAAGAGGAGAACGACCGTTTTAAAGCGGTTAGAGCATTTCGCGAACGTGCGCGTGTGGAAAGTCTAGGATGTGCATTGCAATTTAATTTAATTGAAACGCGCTACGATGTTACGTAATGTATAATAAAGCGCGCGACTTCTGGCGCGTTCTTGAGTGGCGCGAAATAAAAAAAAACTTGTTTACTTATTAACGACACATGGGAAACCAAGATTCATGCAAAATAGACGAACAATATAATAGAAGATAGTCGTGATTTTTGAAAACCAGTTCATTGTGTAAATAAAATAAACGTATAAATAAATAAACGTCTCTGAAAAACGTGAACTGACGCGCGTAATTCTTGCTGCGGGTAATTTGCGTTGCTCTTCAGTCACAGTTGATTGCACGATGGACGTTGAAACAATTTCGTGTTCTATTTCATTGACATTTTTGTGTTTTTCGATTTTGTGAAATTCCGATCGTTTGCGAAGAGCACATCGCGTTCGGTGGAAGATCTAACTCTGGGAACTACTGGCGAGTAACACTCTATCGTATTTTATTGAATTTCGCGGGCGAGAGCAAAGAAAAGTCCGAGTAACGTTGGGGAAAACGAATATCCTTCGAAGACGTACAAGATCGTTGCGCGGCGAAAAATCGAAAGACCGAGATATTCGTCAGGATAAAGAAGAACAAACGAGAAAGAGGCCGAGAGAAAGAACAAGGTCGCAATTAAGTCTTATCGTACTGTTTCGCGTGATGGTCGCTGTTATCATTTACGCGGCTTACATGCTTCTCCTGTTCTAATCACTCTGTTACGATATGACCCTCCTTTGTTTCGAGGCTTCAAATAATTATCGGCCATAACTCATAGTTACCATCGATGGAATTGGTTTGCGGGAAAAGTTTTGCCTTGAGAAATATTTGCTACCGTGTACACGAAGAATGACATTAATTAAATTAAAAGTTCGAGAAATCGTAATATTAATATCAGTTTTTTTTATAGAAAAATCGAGAAAGGGAATATTTATAAATTATATTTAAATTATGTAATATATTATTGCCATAAATAATTGTATTTAAAACATTTTAAATTTTGCTACGATTATTTTCTTATTTATATATAAAAGCGTGCATCATTACAATAAGAAAATCATGACTGAATGCTGAGAGATTTCTGATTTATGAATACGAAGTATCCAGAGAATATTCAATCTTTCGAGAGAGTATACATACATGCCAATATGGCATAGATATATTGCAGTTATCGAATTATTCTTCTAGATATACATACACAATATATATATTACATGTTGAAAATTTCTTCTGTAATTCGTCGAACTAATCTATTTTTAAATCGGGACTAATTGCTGACCGAACTGACGGTTTCTGTTTCTATTTTTTCGAGGAAAAAAAAAACAGTAAAAAAAGTTCTATGCTATATATTTCGAACACCTTTCGAACACAACATGGTGCACTTACCAGGGTGTTGCAATTTGCGAATATGTATTGTATGATAGTATTGGAATAGTACAATAGCATGCAAGACGTCTCACAACCGTACAATACTTTCACGAAATATTCTAGAGATACAATAAAAATTCTAATATTAAAATGTTTAAGGGTGCAATAATTTTTTGAATTATAAGCTAACTACGAGTCAAAAACTATTTTACTTTTACAATATAATCGTTTCTATTATTATTTGAAATATTCTTCGAAACATTTTAAGACAAAAATTCTATAATACAGAAATATCGATAATAGTTTTTAAATAACAAACTATCTTTGATCAATTATAATTGAAAAACTATTGTAGCTTCGACATTTCGTACTAGAATTTTTTACTTTACTTCTAGAATATGCTATAAAAGTATTGTACAGTAATTGTGTATAGTATAATATTGAGCGGGATTGTGCGTTGATCGGTATATTTATAACAATGCAAGATGACATATTGTTTTTCCCATCCATAATTTGTTTTCCACACGAGAAAAAATGAAACGATATTACGCGAAAGCATTTAAGTACGAGAAAAATGAAGACGTGAAAAATCGTGGAGTAGATTTAATACTGCGACCTTTGTACAACTATTGCGAGTAAAAGGGTTAAGCGTTGCTCTCAGATAACAACTTTCTCGAACACTGCCGGTGAAAGGTGGACTGATAAGTCACGATGATAAGCCAGACGAGGTCGCATATGAGCAGAGGCATTTTTCTCTCGTCTCTTTTTCGCTTTACTGAAAACGGATTTACCGCGTTATATCTTTTGCGTGTGCATATGCACGGTATGCGAGTTCACGAGAATAGATCGTAAACGAATTCCGATGCACAAATCACAATGACATGTAAATAGGTGGGCCATTTACAAAGCGGCAAATCGGCATACGCTTGCTGATGTATTTACGGAAACGTAGAATATTTGTATTTGTAGAGAATTGTATTTGTACTCGTATAAAATTTCTCAAATACAATCGTTAGCGTATAGATCATTTGTACTGTGTCCGATGATCGATTAAATCTTTATCTAATAATGGCACCTGTGTGTTGTTAAATAAAGGTCGTTTTACCTCTCCTATTTTCTAGCTCCAAATTCTAAAATTGTAAATTACAAATCAAATAATAGTATAAAAGTTTACAAAAATTGAGAGTTTAGCAATATACAGCCTTAACTGCAAGTATAAAGCACCTTCACAAATTGATCCATAAGCATTCTGTACCTAATACAAAAGAAATTCACTAAAAAAGTTTTATAAATAATATCTATTTTCATAACAATTTTAGTATTTTGATATATAATAGATCTCTTTTAACTTTTACTGCCTTTTTCAAAAAAGTGCAAAAAATTGATAGTACTTTATACTTATGGCTAAAAGCTGTAGTTCGTTCTACTGCAAGCTCTCCAAGAACAAGTATGTAAATATATATATAGAGCTAAAGTTATGATGGTTAAAAAGTATGTGTGTGAATTAAACATGACTACTTAAGATAAGTACTATGAAATTAACACAAATTAAGTCTATAATTAGAGAACGTCAGGAACAAAAGGGTTAATTTTACGCGCGGAAAAGCGATGAATGTAAAGCTTATACACGTGTAACATGAATTTAATTTGTTACATTGTTCGCGTGTGTATTCGAAGTGGAGCGCGCGCGATCGATATACGGACGATAGACGGTGATTTAAAATAATGTCGGGGCGCAGCTTTACCGCGAACTCACGTAAATTCGAATTTAGAAGTGGACGTTTGCCAAACTGCAGTTTGCGAATGTACGTAAATGCGTGAGCTCGTGTGATATTTACGGGGGCTGCGGTTCGCTTCTAAAACACAGAGTAGGATAACGTCGTTGGACAGTTGGAATATAAATAAAAATTAATCCGGGACATGTCGGTAAAATAAACTACCTTCGAATCAAATATAATCTATAACTTATTATCAAAGGTTAAACTTACATACATAAAAATTTCAATCCTCTTAGTCGTCTCGGATTTCTTTTATAAGTATTTAGCTTCGAAATAAGATTATTAGATAAGAATATTTTCGCTTGTATTACAATAAGAGAGTAATTGAAAATAAAAAATAATATTTTGTATATATAATATCCTATACATTTCAACAATATTGAAAAATTTCGTATTCCAAAAATTAATTAAAATTCAAAAATTTAATATAAAAATATTACATATTTTTTCGGGTTATAAGCAATCAAAAGATAATGCTTAAAAGCAATTAAGCTTATAATCTGTTTCATTAACTTTTATAAATCGGAGAATATTCTATAGATTAAAGGATCTTTATTATTTAATTAATGTTTTTTGTGTCGTAAATAAGATTAAAAAATTTATGAATGCTATGAATCTTTTGACTAAGTAAAATTGAACTATAAATAAAATCAATATTACATGTAGATATTATTTATAGTCACTACTGATTCGCAGCAGATTGACAACATTTACAGAAGAAGCATATTAAATAATAATGATATGATAATATCGAATTATAAATATCAATTATCAATGAGTATGATTGAATAAAATAAGAAAAACTTTGTAATGAGTTACTCGTTGCAACATATAAATTTCAGTATATCGTATTTAATATTTAATGAGAAATGACGCAAGAATCGAGAAATAGTAGATGTTTCATATGTTTTAATGTTGCTGTTAATATAAATTTTTCATATTCTCTATCCATCTTCATAAATATTTATGTCGATACGAATATCTTGTTATTTTATTGTCGATATATTTACAATCAGAGAATTATTTTTGATATAATATATTGAAAATTCAGAGTATGAAATATTTTAATATGACTAATAATAACTTATCTCTCAAATAATTTAAATAAATGATTCTTTTCATAACAAAAAATTTATTAGAGCTTCTCCATTTTATTCTTAAAAAAATACAAAATCAATGGATAGATAAATTATGCAAAATTAAGATAATAAATTAGTATGTTATAAGAATAATATAACTATAATATTCTTAGATGATCTCTATTATGTTTTTTGAAAATCTTACAATATAAAATGCTTGATAAAACATCTAAGGAATAATATAATATTTTAATTAAATTTAAAGACAGTTTCTCTTTGCAAAAACCCCGTAATCCGTTCTTCTTCTTTTTATCTAGCTCATTCTATTCGTAAAATATTTTTTTTATTATGAGTTCGTATAAATTTTACACGAACAGTGTATTTCATACAAATCGACGAATAATTGAATCTAATATAGGGTTATATATAAACACTAATATAGGGTTACATATAAACACTATTTTTTTTTAAACTGGCTATTTCAAGATAAAATAGATTTATGAGACCTATCTTTATATTATATGCGATGCAATTTTTATAGCTGCATTTTTCCTTAAAGTTAAATTTTTATTTTTGACTCACCAATATGATGTGCAGCAGTTGTAGGCTACGTTGGAACTACGTTGAACTGAAAATATATTTATATTATAGTAAAACCAAAAATAACTAATATTTATAATTATATTATATATAAAAAATTATTATTTCACGTAAGGAAAATTATCGCAAACAATTTCGCAAATAGCAAGTAAAATACTCACTCCAGTTCGCCGTCGCTCGGCTGCCTTCCAGACCTACTTCGCCTCCCAGGTTCTTCTTGTCTCCACGTGGCATTCATAAAACACTCACTCACGAAAATACGGTTATTACGATATACGCGAAATTACTATCGGGCGACACTTTGCACGGCACTCCCGATGCTAACCATACGTGAAGCAATATATTGTATTTTATTACTTTTCAACAAAGAGTAACACGGAGATAGTTAATGATATAGATGAAAAAGGGTAGAGAATTTTAACAAGTTATTGATGTAAATTCGACAAATTTATATTACGCATCTGACAAATATCAAAGTATGCAATTAATTGCAACTGCAGTTACTAATTAAAAGCGAATAACGACGATGCACGACGCTCAATTTGAATTCGATCAATTCCGCACTCGATTCCGCATTCGCCAATCAATAGACCATCCAAAATTATCAGGTCGAAATTCTATCGTGCGTAATGCTTTCCATTATTTCAATTGCTCGAGACAGTAATCCGTATATTACTCTGCCCTATTGTTACAAATATCGTAATGGAACAATTCGGCTTTTCTTCTGATGAATAAATCATGCGAAATATTTGCTTTACTAAAGCGCCGAGTCAATATGATTACAAGTTATTAATCGTCGAAGATAACTAATCGCGCAGACCGATATTCATTAAACATTCATTAGGAACAATCGCATTTTCTTCTAGTACTTATCGGGGTCGCGTAATACATTGACGCATGAAATAGATCATGGACACAGCTTATCGGCTTGATTTCTACCGTGCAAATGTTAGCAACCTACAAACACAATACAGCGCACTGTATAAAAAAAATCAAATGAGCTCCAAGTACTGTTTACAAAATAAATACATAGCGAGACTATTACGTTTCTTATTTTTCAGATTATTACAAAATTCAGATTATTACGAAATATAATTCAAATGTATAATATTACGCAGATTTTCATTATAAAAATCTTTCGTTTTGGCTCTTCGTTTCTATTATCTCACAGTTCCAATCTAAAAAAAAGGAATAGATAATAGATATGCTTTATATATCTAAAATAGATATATAAAAATATAATAAAAAATATCAAATTATATTTAAATTTATGAAAAATTTAAAGTACAAAGTATTTCCAAACGACATTAAAAAGTTGCAATAAATATTACAAAAAAATAATTTATAACATCATCCTCTGTATTTTCAATTCACAAAAGTGAGAATAAAACGGTAAAATAAGCTTTGCTCTCGACATTTATTATATTTTTGTTTACCATTAATTATCGATGTTGATTATGTTGATAAACTCTAAATGTTCAATAAAATGTGTTCTCCTGAGACTTTCGAGAGATAATGCAACAACACGTAGAGCGGCATACACTTTGCCTGCATGATTTCAGTTTACGAATGGTAAGATGGTGATCCTGTATATGTAATCTGCTAAAATATAATGCTAGCAGAATCAATTCATGGAATTTTGCGACTGCAATTGAAGAAATGTGATTGGTGCATTATCATGATGGAATCAAAAGTTGATTGTTTTACCCGACCGAAACAAAGAAACTAATAAACGCATCTGTCTGAAATTTTAACAGTAGCTCTGTGAAAGATCAAACTTGTCTAAAATTATAGCAATTTGATATTCTTTCTGAGTCAGATCGAGAACTTTTCGAACTACTCTCGTGCAGCAACGCGCCATGCCTGCGCTGTGTTGCATCAAAGCTGGAAGTCATAAAGCTCTAGATATACCAAAGAGTATCTACAATAACGCAAAGAGCATCCATTTTGGACCTACTAATCATATAGGCCACTAGATCTAAAATGGTGGTCGAAATAGCCAATAGGAAACTTGTCGGAATTTCAATTCAGATAAAAGGACTCCGCTACTTTTTTTATATCTAGAATTTTAGCATGTCAGTTTAGGTCTACAACTTTGCTTTAAAAGGTCGTAAAACTGTAAGAAGTTAACCAAATCGAATATGAAAAAAATAATCAACGTTGATTGGACAATTTCTCACAGTTTCACGGCTTATGATTTTTTAAAGCAAGGTTGTGAATCTAGACTCATGCCGTAACTAAGGCTGAACGATGTCAGATGTCATCCCTTTAAAATACATTAACAAATAATTAACATACTTTTAAAATAAATGTATTCCGAAAAAAAAATATATATATATATATACACAATATATTAGGTGTTGGAATTAATTCGTAGCGTTTTACAAGTGATGGGAAGTACTTTCATTAATGTATTTTTTAATGCTCATGTGAAATAAATAACATTCTTTCATTAAAAAACGCTACGAATTAATTCCAACACCTAATATATAATCCTATATTTCAACATTAATATTAATGAGTGGACTAATCATGTATATATATATTACTTAAATGTATTCTTTATTTAAAGAACACATAAATAATGCATAATTAGCTGTATTAGCATTACAATGGCTGTATCATTTTTACGCAATATTATATATTAGCTTTAACTCTAATCATTTATATATAATTTATAATTCGGAAATTATTATAATGTTGACACATTTTTATATTAAGATTTTCTATACATTTAATACTTACAATTATTAGGTGTTGGAATTAATTCGTAGCGTTTTACAAGTGATGGGAAGTACTTTCATTAATGTATTTTTTAATGCTCATGTGAAATAAATAACATTCTTTCATTAAAAACGCTACGAATTAATTCCAACACCTAATAGAATTTAGAATGTTCAATTAATAAAATTAAAAAAAATATCTATATATATACAACACTTTATATTGCATAATTATAGTTTGAAAAAATGTATAGTCAATTTATTTCTAAAAATTCATAGAATCATATAAAATTATTGCGAATGTTGGAAAGGACAATGTTAATGAGCTCTCCAATAAGAAATTCATTGTACGAAAGGGATAACAAGTAATCCCTTGCTAAATCCAATATTCATAAAGTTTCTGTATTAATGCGCCCCCAATTGCACATGCAATATATACCTGCTCTCGATCACTCGAAACAACCCTCGAGTGCGCTCGTACTCGCGATGAACAGTAGACTCGAATGTAAACGAAGCCACCCTCGATGCGGTGCGGCGTGGCGCATTTCGCGAGCAAGCAAGAGCGCGTGTTCACCCGGGATATATCTCTACGGAAGGACAGAATTGTGTATTGTTCAGCAGTAAAAAGCGGAAGAGGCACGGGGGCCGTCAGTGTGGATGGCGGTCGTATAAAATCCGGGAGAAACGACGACATCGAAGGAGAAAGAGAGAGAGAGAGGAAGAGAGGAAGAGCAAGGAATAAAGTGCAGGAACGTTCAGCAGCGACGTTCTGGCGTTAACCGTTGGCGATCGTGTGTGTTTTTACGCCAGGAGGAGCGTTGGTTATAAAACACTGTGTGTACGATGGGATGCCACCACCGGGACTGCTACCAACGCCGTTTGTTTGTTGGCACGAGAAAGAATAGAAAGAAGGGGAACGAGAGGGAGAGTTGCGGTTTTGAGAAATCGTGCCGATACTTTTCTCGCCTATTCGTCAATGTTCCGTTTTTGTCACGCACGATAGTATCGAAGATAGCAGGTTTCGAAAATGTGATATTAGAGAATGGCAACGCGAGCCATTCGAGAGACGGGAATGATTTTCACTTGGCCGCTCCTCGGTTCGTCGCGAGAGGTGAAATGCGACCGGGACGAGCCTGTAACTGATTCTCCCTCTAGCATAATTTTAATTTAGCTTTTGCTAAGCTCGTGGCGTGAGTTGGATGTGTTGAAGTGAGTTGGATGTCTGGAAAATGTTGCAGCTCTTGGATATATAATTTTTGTTAACAAAAATATTAAAGTAATAAAACTAATCATAAAATAATATAGCAATATAAGATAATTGCTATGGAATCAGGTGATATGGTATTTCTTTGACTGCCGCATGGATTTTTGTAATCCTCTGGCTCTATCTTATTATTCTTTATACATAAATCAAGGTTGAAAGTTACTTCATAAAAGTAACGCATTATCGTTAGTTTTTGTAAAAAAAAATTCGTTACTTTTACTCGTTACTAATTTTATAAAGTAACACGTTATCATTATCATTACTTAGAAAGTAACGATTATATACGTTACCGTTAGTTTTTTGTAATGTTAAAGTAAGATATTTGATTTAAAAATTGTATTATTTAATAATCAATTAATTGTGAAAATCAATATTAACACTTCACATTCTAAGCTAGTCTTAAGCTTTTCTTTATATTAAATTTATACTTAATAAATCTTTGATAATAATCTTTATATTAATATTTTAATTTATATATTATCTTTAAGAAATTAGATTATAATTTTTTTTACAAACAATTTTATTAAAATCTGTTTGTAAATTTTTATATTAAACATTATTTTTTAACATTAATGTTTTTTTTTATTAAGAATACATTTTAATATTTACTGCCAATACTGAAAATTTATAGAGTTCACGTTATATAATACTACAAATTCTCAATAACTATTGGAATGCAGATACATATGAAATACAAAACATTTTTCGATATTTAAATTTCTATTATCAAATATTTTTAGTCAATTATATATATAAAAATAATATGTGTACAAAATTTATTTAATAGTTATAAAAATAATAAGAGATTAAAGTAACGATAAAAAATGGTTAAATTCATTATCGTTGCTGTAAAAACAAAAGTAACGATTGTTACCGAAAATAATAACAATAATAATAACAAGCGGCAAGTAACACATTATTTCTCAACCCGGTATACAGTGTATTTTTAAGTAAATTGTTTATATTAAAATACTATATAAAATAAATATTATTAAAATAAATTTTCTAATAAAATAATAAAATTTTTTATAAAAGTTTTCAGCAAATTTAATAGAATTCTCTCCAAAATTTACAATATGAATATATATGTTCGAGATACAGCCAACACGTACAGTTTTTGCATATTTGGCGTACGTGCGACATGCGGATCGGAGGCTTCTAGAAGGACTCCAAGCGTCCTTAGAGGTTTCCAAAATACAAACTTGGCCATCGCCTCGTCAATAAAGTCAAAAAACGCGCTCGAAATTGTCAATCGGCGCCCGAAACAGAGGGTCACCTCAAAATGTTCAAATTTTGCAAAAATCTCATAGGCGAATGCAAAGGGAAGCCTTTGTTCTTAAAAGAGCATAAAAGGCAAAACCGAGAAGCAATGACCCTCTTATTCTTCGCTGTTCTCGAGTCAACGCTTCGCTACGACGTGCAACCGCCTAGGAGACGCTCCGCCGCCAGAAAACCGCCGCGTTTGATTCGCAATTGATAATTCGCGTAAAGCGAAATTCAGCTGAAACGCCGTATCACTCAAATTTTTCTCGCCATCGTTCTCGCTCTAACTCGCTCTCGAACATTGCTGGTCCTTCGAGCCGGATTCGCCTTCGCCGAATTTATCGTTCGTTCGGGAATATTATCGCGTTTAGTGCGCGTATTATCTAAAAAATCAGAGAGAGAATGTGCGTAAGTGAAATCATGAGTGACGAAATAACCGCCTTGCTGATCGCTCAGAGTGACATCCACGGTCGCATGGCTATTCTGCTCACTACCGCGAGAATTACTGTCGATGATCGTCACGGGGATCCACACCCGGTTAGAGTCCTGATCGATCAAGGATCGGAAGTGTCCTTGATCTCCAGCGCTTACGCCTGCCGCGATCCCGCGCGGCAATCTCAATCTTCGGCATCGGCGACTCACCCTCGGGTTCCTGTCGCGGGAAAGTGTCTCTCAATCTCACCTCCAGGCTCAATGGAGCTCGAGTCACCGCTGTTGCTTTCATCCTGCCACGTCTCTCGTTATATCAAGGAGCAGCTACGACATATAAGACCTACATGGCCTCACATCGAAGGTCTCCAGCTGGCCGATCCGCAATTCTCGGCCGCCGACCCCATCGAGCTGTTGCTCGGCGCGGAAGTGTGCTCCATCATTCTGCGAGAGGGCCTGCGAAAGGGCGATCCGCATACTCCCGTCGCTCAGTATACTCTGCTCGGATGGATTCTCTCGGGAGGTTGCGAGAATCTCTCAGCGACTCCACATCGCTCCTTCCAGTGCACCGCCGACCACGAGCTGACCGCGCTCGTGCAACGTTTTTGGGAGCAAGAGAAGGAACCTTCCGCCTCAGTGTCCATCAGAGCAACGATGCGAGGAACTCTTTGCTCGGAACTCACAGCCGCACCGCTGCAGGGAGATACGTTGTGCGACTGCGAAGAGTACGGATAGCGAGAAACGGTGCGCAATATGTATAATAAAATCAATGCAATGTTATCTATATATATATGAATTAAGAAGAATTTAATATATATATATATAAAATTGGTAATAAATAGAAAATTGTGTTAACATTAAAATTAATACGGCGGCATCCTGAACCCACATAAGTATAATTGAATGCACGCATGGCAGTCAGTGTTAATAAAAATTAACATTCAATATTATGTATTCTTACTTCGATATAATAATATCTGTCGTGAATTACGCGAAGTACGCGAACTACAATGTTAAAGAGAAATGTGCAACCAACAGGTATAAATTTCGCGAAAAATCAGATGGAAGATAGAAATTTCGTTCACAATAATGCGAAATTTAAACAGTCGGAAGTATCGAATTCAGATCGGACGACGTTTTCCACAAGAGGAAAGATTCTTTTCGTCGATATGGAAACATTACCGTCCATCACAGATGCAAGTCGCGAATTCATATATATTATATATATATTTTATATATATATATATATATATATATATATATATATATATATGACTTCACACGTGATCGCGAATAGTTAAGATTATCGTCATGAAGATATATATATCTACGATTATCTTAACTATGATGAGTGTTGTTTACAGAGGATGCTATGTGCGTTTGTCTCGCGGTAATTGTGCTCGTGAAAAGAGAATTGCGCAAAAGAAACTGTATTGTCGTCGATTTTCTTTCTAAGCGACCATGGATTATCCCTTTATTCACCATTCTTTCTTGCCCTTCAAGCGAACATTAGGGACTTAATCACCAGTTGACGTTCTAAAAAGGTGGATGGAAAGTGAAATTTATGACTTGAATTCCTAACGTAAATCCTCGATAAAATTATTTTTCTAAAGACTAAATTCAAATTTAACGAAGAGTGACAATTTTCATAAAATAATTCTACAGACATTTATTTTGTTAGTTAAATCTCTTTTCGCATACAATTATTTTACAATTTTTCACAGAAAAGAGAATTATGAAATCTAAGAAATGAGAATTATGAGAAAATTTATAATTATTGTAATTATCGGGATAATTAATATATAATACGATTCATTAGATTGTGTAATTCGCTTTAGATTATGTTCTTGAGGATTTCGCGCGACAGAAATATGAGTATCTAATTTCCACATCTCGTCACGTATTTCTAGTCGCATTGTATTCCACTGTTAGAGGTTTCGTCGGCTACATAATTACTTTGCGGGCCATGCTCGTGCGAATGGCAAAGTTTCCAAGGGCGAAATGAGATAAATAGAGAAAGAGAAGGAGAGAGATAGAAGCAAAGCCGAGCACAAACGAAGAGGATGTTGAGGAAGTTTGCTGATGATTTTCTGGAGAGCGTAATCAGGTGATCTGCAGGCACGCGGGCGTCGTTCGTATCGATAAAAGGAAGGATAGCCTACCTAGGGAAATATGTGTGCGTTACGTGAAAATGGAACGTGGCAGCTCACAAACGCACGGCAACAATACGGCGACCACATCGGGCGGATCCTAATGACGTTGCCGGCTTTAGCCCAGGATAACCGTAATGGTTTTATACATTTCACTTATACCTCTCGAGATTTAAACGCCTTCTGGATTTCTAACCGGTATATATCTCGTTCTGTATCAAGGCAATAAAGAACATTCATTATTGTTATTTTTATAACAAAACGTAAACAGATTTTTGCGATGAAAAGATTTTGCGATGAAAAGAATTATTCTTTCAAATCTAAAAGACTTCCTCTTGCTAGAATTATACTTTATGAATTTAACACGTTCAGCAAACTCTAATGTGACAGCGGTATTATATTTTCTAAACATTTAATTGATACTCGCCTTTTCTTATGACTTTATAATGTTTATTAAATAAATGACGCTTAACGATTGCTTTTTCAATTCATTATATAATATCTCTAAGTTGTGTATTACACAATATTAATCCAATTAACATTCATCGTATTGGACAGAAACTAGAGGGTTAGAATAACAATTATAAGACCGATTAAAATCATGGGAGATAACACCGCCTAATTAGAGATTCCCCTTTGTTTTACCGAGGATGAGCTGCATCACTCCAAAGTACTTACAAAAGGCGCGCGCCTATTCCCATCGCGGATAGATTTTTCTCGTCGCCATGACGAAGAAGGAACGCAGCTGGCCCGACGCGCTCGACGCGGCGCAGCGTAAAAAAGCGACGCGCAAGAAGCACCGTAGCCGGCAACAACTGTCGACCATTGTATTCGCATTAGGTGGCTACCGACGCCTTCAGGAACGTCGAGCGGCGGTTGGCGTTGGAGGATAGCTGAGTCGTATTTCATAGCTCGCTCGGTCCTTTCTGCGAGAAACGCCAACCACCCTCCCTTGCCAACCATCCTACCGTTTCGCCTCGCGAATTTACCCTTCTTCCCTGACGCGCTGCCTCCCCGTTCGGCGTCTTTTCTCGATGATCGTGCGTTGCGAAGCAGAAACGTAAGAAAGCGCGTCGAGACTGTAACAGCCGAGAAGACGTGAAGTTTTAAGGAAGACGAAAAACCAATACAATCCGGTTACAAAGGAGGATGTTAAGATTTGGCTATTATTTGGCTAACATAAAGAAATTCTGAAATATACAAATTGTGTAACATATAATAAAGGGCTACTTAAGCGGAATCGAGTGGTATCATTTATCTTAGGGAAACATCGGGAACATGAGAGAAGATTGTGATGTCAAAGGCAATAAATCTAATGCTATCACATTTAGCGATAAAAAGTTATTAAGTAAGATATCAAGAAAAAACTGTAGAAATTGTAAGAAAAACTGTAAGTTTCATATATCAGTGGATATAAATAAGCAGAAGAAGTCACTACGTTTCTGACAGGGAATATGGGTTTTTTTTTAAGAAGAAGACATCAAGATATTCCTAAAATTAAATATAAGTAAGGATTATAATGTTATTACATGTATAAGAGCCGATCTTTGAACTGACGAGCGATAAAAAGTCCGATACAGAATAATCATTTGATTTCGAATTCTATCTTTAAATAAATAACGAATATGCTTATTAAATTATATATGTTTAAGAACTAACAGTAGAGAGTATAAAGAACTTTGTTGCTTAATTCCCAGTATATATCTTGATATCTTACTTAATCATTTTTAGATTTATTTCTCTTTGATCCTACAATTTCTTTCACATTCCCAATATTTTCCCATGATAAGCGATATACCACTCGACTCCGTTTAAGTAGTCCTTTAATATGATATACAAATAATTTGTACATATCGGAAATTCTTCATTTTATTGAAAAATAGTCAAATTTTAACATTCTTCTTTTACAAATGACTTATTGATTTGATCTTGAATACATTCTGTGATACGAGCATTGATATTATCAGGAAGATGAACAATTTCTGTATGAATAGATTATTAATTTAGTTAATTGAAAAGATATTTTTATTTTTGCAGATGATTTCAAAAAACAAACATGTGAGATATAAAAGTATAAGTTATTTAATTATCGAATTTTATCGTTTTCTAAGTTTCGATAAATAATTTAATTTTTTATCGAATGGGACTCATCGATTTTTCAGCGAGTTACAAACGAATGTCAACCAAGCAAGATAAAGAGTTTTCTCTAATTTCGTTACGAGTTCGACCAACAATGGGAACGTTGACTGAACACGGTTCGATTACAACGTTTGACTTGCAGAAGCTGCCGAGTAAACGGCCGAGCAAATCTAATGGGAATGAACATGAAAGTGGGAAACGACATTGCAAGATAACGTAGCGTGGTGGAACTAGAGATTCGAAAAGAGGATCGGTGGACAAAGTAGGTACGATGAAACGGAACCCCGAGAGATAAGCGAGTGAAAAAGAGAAGGGAAAAAAAGTAATTAATTTCGTCACGCCCGATTCTATTTGCTCGGCGTCGCTTCCAATCCCACATATCCGTCAACGTGCGTTCGCCAAATTATTCGATGCGGTCACGGTAAAAGCGTCCGTTCCCGTTCCGCACGCGGCGAAATTAAAGTCGGAGCCCCGGTCGGATTTAATAGCCGGCCGATTGTCGCGGGTCGCGAACGGCACGGTATTTGATCGTGGAATACATCTAAATTCAATTAAACTGCTTCTTCGGAGCACTCTCGATATTTCAATTTTAAATAACTCGTTCGCGCACTTGTACGCACGCTGCTTCGCTTTCAAATCTCGTCGAAAGTTAGTTTTTACTGAAATTACCGACATCGACGTCATATCAACATTACCTATCGTCTGCTAAATGATAATGCAAACCACTTAAAAATGATTTCGCTGAAGAAATTTTGAAATTTTTGTGATTATTCTTAAATAATTTGTGAAAAAAGAAAGAATCCATATAAAAGGAAAAGGAAAAGATCTCCATATAAATAAAAGTATTTTATTCAAAATATTTTACTAACAATGATACCGACACTCATAGAAAAGAAGTGTTTAATTTTAAGATATTAAAATATTTTATTCTTATCTCCGTTTGTTAAATACTTAAGCCCATAGAAAAACGTAAGGCCACGTAAACAGTAAGCAAATTGATCAATCACAGTAGAGACTATAAGGCCAGTAGCGAATCCAATGTTACGATTTTCTTACTGTTTACGTCTTACAGCCTTACGTTTTTTGTATGTGCCATTTAAAGATGTTATTTAGTTTTAAATTTGATGAGTTTTCAATAAATTAAACACTACGTATTTGGATTTAAAACATTAAAATATTTAAAATTGAAATATCTTTTATTATTACACGTTTGTTTCGTAAAAATGTTTTAAACGTAAACATTAAAAAAAAAACATTTAAATACTACACTTTTTACAGTGAAGTGCTTTCCAACTTTCCTTTCCGCTTTACAGACATACAGATATATGTATATTTGCAGGCATGCGATTGTTGTGACGACAAACACATTCATCGCTGTGTGCATTTGGATGTAGCTTGTTACATGGATTTAGCTACAAGGCAACCGGCAATAATCCCCCAGTAATTACCGTTGCCTTTTGAATTTGGTGGATTAGTCCACGTCGACCGTGGAGTTGCGTTGTCTACTGAAAAATTAAACGCGAATTGCATTAATTGGTACGTATCGTACGATCGCTTATATCGTGTTTGCAGGAATGGATTTTATCCAAGCTAGGTCGACGAAATTGATCATCGTGCATTGGCGACAGTTGGAAACTTGGACTAACGATCATTGAGGACGCCGTTTAAGACGTTTAAAAAGAACGGCCGTTGTGCCAGGGATAAACCGCCGGTGGACCGGAACGAGCGTTCATTTAGATTAGCAATCTTAATACAGCAGTTATCTTCCCTCCTTTTTCTTCCCAACGTCCTGTTACTTCCTCCTTTTTGTCGTGCCATGAGTTTTTGTCGCGTGGAGTTTTCCTTCGTTCCTCTCTTTCGAAGCGGAATGGCGGCCTATCTAGATAAAACGACGTCTCGCTCTGATTTCTCGTCTTAAAAGGACTTGCCTTGCGTCTTAAAAGAACGTACATTTTCAGAGTACTCTTTCCACCCTTCGATCCTCCGATGAGTAGCCATGGGAATGACATCGCGAGGATTCTGTGTGAAATATTTTGACTCTGCCCGTCTCTGCTACTTTCGAGATATTCTTAATATAAAACGGTATTTAATTTTATTTGAAACTCGTCTCATATATAATTTCCGGAAATGTCTTTAACTTCTCTTCCTTCACTTCCTCAAAATCATGTTGGAAACCGCTAAAAGACAAGATGAAGTATGTTTCTCGAATTTCTCCTAAGATTTTTAGACTACTTTCCGGCTAAAAGAATTTTTAGT
The DNA here is from genome assembly GCF_024713525.1 of Acromyrmex echinatior. Lineage (NCBI taxonomy): Eukaryota > Metazoa > Arthropoda > Insecta > Hymenoptera > Formicidae > Acromyrmex > Acromyrmex echinatior. The sequence goes on from NC_141853.1 coordinate 2,613,889, forward strand.
GTGATTTAATTGTACACGAAAAGAACAGCTTTGCTAAGTAAATATTCAAAAGTTTAGGTAAATACAGATCTGGATATAATTTTAATGGACTAAATAATAATATGTAGGAAACTCGAACGTAATGAGCAGTGCTATACAAAATATAGCAATCAATTTGAACATTGTACATAATTGTATTGATAATTTAATAAAATGTTTTTTCCAATCTATATCTAATTAAATTTTTTGACATTTCTACAAAATCATGCTCTTCGTTATATTCTTAAAAATTGTAAAACGTGTCCTCTTTGAATTCTTTGAATTCATTCTTTAGGAATCTTTTATTAAGAAATTAAATACAACATCTAAAATAACGTATGAAATATTTAAAGTGTTTCTTATAGTTTAAATCGAAACCACTCACAGTTTATTCGCAGTTGAATAGTTCGACCCACCTATCGTATATATTTGACTGCACATTCAAGAGATACATTGAAGTAAGTTTTCCTCATTCGCTCAAACGTTTCTTCGACTGAATTCCCGAGAATATCTCGTGAGAGCGAGGTGTTCCGATTCTGTTGAAAATCTCGTGAGCGTGAAATTTTGTTGGCTTAAAATTTGAAATTTTTACCACTGCAAAATCATCTTATCTCTTTCTTGGACTCGAGTAAAATCTTCCTTGACAAGTATATTCTTAATTCCTACGCTACCATTGCGTCAACCGCGACATTCTCGTAGGTACGGCTTTGCAAACGACAAGACAGATCCATCCGATTTTTCAGGTTTTTAACTTTTTCGTATCCGGCTCCGTTTATTTATGAAGAGACAGAATTTTTTTAATTTTTCATGAGTTCTGAACGCTTCTGGAATTCTTTCTGGAATTTCTTGAGTGAGAAACTTGAGCGGTAGCAAAAAAGTATTTAGTAAGCGATATAAAGTAACATATTAACTAAAAAATTCTTTCCTTTTGAAAACTAGTCTCAGAAAAATTAATTCATTCCTTGTGCTATTTTTTCTGATCCTTTCGGAACACGCTTTCTTTCACACGGTGACGAATAAAAGTTACAGAAGGTGCACGGAATACCGAGATCCTGTCGCCAAGTCCCTTTTGATCTTCTTCTTCACTTTGAGTTCTTTAATTCGTCCTTTCTTCGGTGGTCTTTTTTTTTTTTCTTTATTTTCGGTACTTTGCCGGTATTAAATTCACGGTAGACGAGCGACTTCATTGAATTCGTTTAAACTGTTCTTATCGCTTACATTAGTAAGCTCCGACCCGATGATACTCCTCTCGTTAAATTATTCCCTTCCTATCTCTTCTTTTGCGTCTTCGCAAATTCGCTAAAATAAAAAACCACGGGCACTATCTCTGATCTTTTAATCCGGCTTGATTCCGAATTCTACCTCGCAACGCGTCATCAATTATTTTCCAAGTTCGGGAAAACCTCGAAGGAGTCGACTTGGCGTCCTCGCAACGTCCTCCGACCGCCGCCACGCCGAATTTATTCCCTCACGGCACTTCGTAGTGCAACCTACAGAAAACTTGGACCTCGTCCAAAAGTCTTCCGCTCTACTTTTTACGGTCCAGCCTTCATTTTATAATACCGAAGTCTACTGTCCGAGAGCGCTCCTCCATTTTCCACTGGCGCGAAGTGCCGATAAAAAACACGCGTTTCCGTAAAATGCCTCCCTATAGCATTGACGTCTACGATGTTAAAAAGGGGGATCGGGTCCGTTTTACCGAATTTCCCAGAGTGTATAGGAAACTATTTTGAAAATCTCTCGATCCTATCGCTTAAATGTCAGGAACGGTGCAAGATGCAAATCGCTTATGCGACGCGTCCGAATTTGCACCGGATGCGCCTTGGGATTCGTATCGCGGATGCGCATAATTCTTTCTCCTTTCGTAAGCACGAAAGAAATCCGTTCTCGGCGTCGATCCCGGACCCACTTCCTTTATCGCACCAGACCCTTCAATCCCAGCCAGGAGCCGAAGAGCTTTTCGCTATGCCGAACGAACAAATCGTACCGCGACGAAGGCACCTTCGTCGACACCGCGGCACACCTTGCAAGACCGCCGCTTCTATTCCGCGCGAAAAATAAATTACGGCCACCGAGGAGAATTATTTGCGGGCTTTGTCGCACTGTCGTCACTCGTAACGTTCAATTTACTCGCCGGCATCAATCTTATTCTACTCTATTCGCCCCGGAGACCCGATCCCTTCGCCCCTAATCTCGGTAGCCTTAACCATTTCTTTTTACCCTACTCCCTTCGTCTACTTCCGCCTTTACTCCAACCAGAATCAGACGTCCTGCTCTTTTCTTCCTTTTCTCGATCCTCCATCTATTAGACAGTATGTAATCGTGTCAATGTTTCTTTCTTGATTGTCTAGCACGTAGATTTCTCTTTATTTCCACGTTGTATGTTGTATCACATGAGAATAACAGGAAGAAATATGTTTAAGCAAATCGATCGTTTTCTATTCAGGAAAACATTTTGTCAGTCAAGAAATAATAGTACATTAAAAAAGCTTTAATAATTTAGCATATTGATGTTACGGTTTCTTAACATATAACTATAATATATAACCTTGGGATTTTCCTTAATTTTTAATTGAAATAATTTTATATTTCAATCTTATTTTTCATAGCTTTTTAAACCTAAAAAATTCTTTTAAAAAATAAAATATTAATAAATATTTGTCCCAAGAACCTATACGTTCTTTTAGCAGAAAAAAAATATATTCCTATAACGGGTTTAGGTGGAATATTGCAAAAAATGTTGAAATTTAAAATTCAAAAATTAAAAAAAATTGTATGTATTTATAAAAAAATTTTTAAGGAGTTCTTTTATATAATATAAGGATTTGATCAAATATTGAGAATAAGAAATTAATATGCATTTCTGAATTTTTTCAGATTTTTTTGAAAGTACAGTTTTCTTTAAATTAATTTCTAAAAATAACTTAAATTCTTATGAGAAAGAAGGTTTCAAGTAATTCAATTGTAAACAAATTATAAGAATTTTGAAGAGATATATAAATATAAAAAACACGGAGTTTAAAAAATATTTTGAAATAAAAAAAAAGTTTTACTGTATCATTTTCGTGTAAGAGTTCGAAGTGTTCATCAATTCTCTTTAAATATGACATCACTATTAGTGAAAAATGTAGTAACGTCCATCAGAATGTCAATATCTAAATTAAATTTAAATAATTATTGTAAACAAATTTTTCTTCAATATTTCCCACTACATAAACATTTTTCTCTATAAAAAAAATAACAAGTTATAGCGCTTCTACTTGTTAAATTTTACTAATTATTTATTTTTTAGAAAAGATGACAATGACAATTTATATCCTTCATATTCTCGTATTAAGATAAGAAAAGTCACATGACTCCCCTCCACTTTTTTAAGCTAGAAAATCTTCTAAAATGAAAAAAGGTTCAGATTTCTTTACCCATCCGTTCTTTCATAAGTTCAATTTATTTATAATTGTCACATAGCTTCGCAGCTACTAAATTAATCAAGATAGGGATTGATTTTTTCGCGAGAAATCGAGGGGTACCGTGACAGGAAATTAATGATGGGGATTTAAAACGCGTAATCAAGAGCACAAGGCGAAAGACGGATCATGCGAGATGTGAGAATACAAAGTTCTCTGGTTGGTCCGAGAACACAGGCAGCGGCGGACGTATAGCTGTGATGAATCGAGGCCGCTGCTTGACGCTCTTCGAATTTGTATGCCGGCCGCCGGGAGCGAAAAGCGACGGGTTGTTTAATAAAATATTTCACGCTGATGAATGGCCGCGCCAAGAGTGTCCCTACAGTCCGCGCCGAAACCCACGGAGACACCAGTACGAGAAAAAGCCAGTTGACAGATTTGCCTTCGCATCTCGCGAACCATGAAATTAAGGTCACCATGAAAATTAGCGCGATTAACTGAGTGACCGCTATGGTAAATCGCAATTATCTTACTAAAATAACAAGGTATTTTTGTTAAGAAAAAAAACGTTTTACTTTTTAACAAACAACGTCTCTCTGTTTACCAAACATGTCAATATAGAACATTCTGTGACGTTAAAAGTTTTATGTTCACATGTAACAAAATATTACAAAAATGTGTTTACTACCGTATCCATTTAGCGAGGAAACTTCTTGTATCTAAACATTACTTCGCAAAACTGTTGGATTTGCTCGTGCGAATCGTGCTCCAATTGATCCTGACATTCGCTAACGTTATTTTGCCAAGAAACGCGTTGCTCAACGACGTTGAACAAATTTTATGAAGAAAAGGCGGTTAGCTATCGTGCTTAGTTTCTTTCCTTTTAAAAATTTTTACAGTGGTCATGTTCCTTCTATCATAAAAGAACCACGTGGCGCCTTCACTTGCGACGATCTATGAGAACTTGGAAGAAGACACGAGAATTTTTCGAGGATGGTTAAAGTACACTTTAGGGATTTCCGATATATAGCCTCTTGGTTATGTAACATGGCACGGCAGCGCGCGTTGACGAGCTTTCGAAGACGGCGAACGGCACCGATAATGAAATTTCGATCATAATCGCATTTTTGAGCGAACGCTGCCGGAGATGAACGCTATTTTTCTTCGCCTCTCCGTTACTTCCATCGTGGCAGTTCCGTTATACACCACCTATCCGTCATTCGCGCGATGTTTAAGGGTATAGTAAATTGTTTCGTTGCGCGCGAACGAGAAATGGGAAAGCGCTTCTGTAACGATGCAAATGCACTTCCGCTCGCGGAAATCCCACGTAAACAAATACGCGAAATTAAAATTCGCCGGTGAGCGAGCGCGGACAGCGATTGATCGATCATCCACTTTACATAAACGTTACTTTTTACCGAGCATTAGTCCGCCAGGAGCATCGGAGCGATCAATCACTGTAGTACACGATTAATTTGTCATAGTGAATCGACGAGTATGTAGTTTCGTGCGTTTGCACGTTTTCAATGAGATATCCTGGTTTCTGGAAAGAAAATCTCGCAAATAATCGGTTAACTGTTCGTCGCTACAATACGCTTACAGCGGGAAATATACCGATAGCGTTAAGAATTAAAGTTTTTTTCACGTGACAACTCGTTTTCGCGACACGCATTGGTCTTTCCGGTGCGCGCGATTGTCGGGATCATCATCGAGATCATCACAACGAGATTTCTTCGCGGGCCATCGCCCGCGATCAATTAATCACTTTCGTATGAATGGGATCCATCTAGTCTGGGCTCGAGAAAGAGGGAGCAAGAATTGATGGCCGAGATGTATTCTTCATCCCTTATCCCGCGCCGGATATTTTTCGTCTCTCGCTACCTCGTTTCCCCGATCCCGTTTCCATCCCGTCGGCGATAAGGAGCCGCTGAGCTACTCGCATCTTTATATCCGATTAATGGACGCGCCCGGTTCGATCGGTTTCTTCGCAGCCGACAATTCGGCTGCGCGTTTCCCCGCCCCTAATGAATAATTTATTAAAAATTCATCACCCCCACCCTCTCTCCGCCAAAAGCGCCACGCTGTTGCCTTGCGTTGTACTCGGAAGCTCGCTTCTATCGGAACTTCTCGCGGGAATTTGCATTCACGATGAGACGACGAAGGTAGCAAAACATCGCTCCTTCGTCGAAATTGTTTCTTCCTCCTGCGAAGTAACCGAACTCTGCTCTCTCGGAAAGCGATGCAGCAAAGACCTCAAATATTACATTCTATTAAAAGTTGCGGGATATGTCGCAGATAAAATGGCACTAGTTATTCGCGAAACGCAGTTCTTAAATTCTAATCTCATTAGATTAGACTTTGAAATATTTACAGTGAGTAATAAAATGCATAATTAAAAAATAATGTTATATTTACATAACAATGTAATTTCGTTGTTGCAATTCCACGTTACGTGAATAAAATTAGTAAACATATTTCAAAACTAGAATAAAGTTGTAAAATATTGTTAAATATTGTACATCAGCGCATTCGGGAATAGAATTAATGATTCACGAAATCAAAATTCGAGGAAATTCACAACTGGAAGTGACTCGCTAATTCTTGAATGAAAATAGATTCAAATCAATATTAGTTTTGTTATTCCAAGCATTTCTGGCCCTCGCTATTGTACGCGAGGACGTTCCTTCCGTTCGGTCGAAACTTTCCGAGAATTTACATTCGTGATGCGCTCGACGTGTTACAACATGGGATGCTCTATCGTGGAACCAAATTGCGACCAACAAAACAACGCGAATCTACGGAAATTGTTTCTCGCAGGCTCGCCTCAGATATATATATGAAAGCATAGTCATCTAATGATAAGAATCTATCTTATTTAGGAGCCGAAATATGAAGTAACCTGGACGAGAGAAAAGGATAGAGAAAGAAAGGACGGCCTAACGCGCGTGATTCCACTTAACTCAGAGTTAATACGTTTTCACAGAAATCCCACTTAAAAGCAGCAGTTTTTTTTCGTAACCAGAAAGACGTACAACTGGACTTGAAGCTCCGTAAGCTAAAACACTCGATCCGATTCAAACGCTTCGAGTGCCGCAAGTTCCTCGAGAATGCTCGTACTTTACTACTTTACGACTTTTCTCGACCGATCCTCGAGTCTCGAATTGTCACCTTCGCGGTCGTGAAAAACCTCGAAATCGGTACAACTCGACTTTATTCGAGAGCTCGTTTAATCCCGACCCGAGGACCGACGATGACCTTCTCCGCTGTACATGTTTTCACATATATGACGCGAATACGTCGACCGTGGACTCGATTATGTCGAGAACGTTAGATGCGGGGATCTTGGGGATTTTCCAAGTCGTGCTTTGTGATACCTCAAGTTTTCCGGCATTGTCGCATTTTCGATCCACTGTCTTCCGCATTCGACTTTAATCCTACAAATACCGTGCAGCAGGTTTTCAAATTGAGTTTAAGAATTCTTTCACTGATAGCATCCTCAATCCTCAATAAAAGTACTTTTTTCTTATATATATAATATATAAATTTCGGATGTTATATATTTGATCAAATCGTTTATATTCTGATATTCATTAAATATAATAATAATAATAATAAGTTGAGAAAAGTTTTAATATTATCCTGCTTTAATACTAACTTGACTTGGGTATCGATCATATATAACTTTTTCTCTAAAGCGAAAACGTGAAAAGTGAAAATTTTTATGTATGCATGTATGTATATATGCACACATGCATATAAAAATTTTCACTTTTCATTCTAGAAAAAAAGTTACATGATTGACTCCCTGGTTTTATATGGTTAACTAGTGGTTTAGATTTAATCTCATTTACCTTGATGATAATGTAAAAATTGTATTTTTCTAACTGTAATTAATCACTGAATTAAACTAATAGTTTTCTACTAGTAACTTTAAAAGTTATTTACTACAAAACCATCAATGATTAACTATAAATAGAAAAACAATTTTTACATTACCGTCAAGTTACGCTTAATCACAAGTTAACCAGCAAAAATTTAATCAGTAATAATAAAACCAATCCTTTGACTGCCATGTACATCCAATTGGATACATGAGAGTCCAGAATGTTGCGTGTATCAATTTAAATAATACACATACATTTCCTACTTATTACCATTTGTATATAAATCAAGAACACTGCATTGATTCTATACAACATATTATGGTTTCTGAAGAGGTTTGTTAACTTAACCAAAAATTTTCATTAAAAACATATTTGATTGAAAAATAAATTTTAATAAAAAAAATTTACTTTAAATTACTACGAATTTGCTTCAATATTATAAAAACATTTTATAAATTCATAACGCGACGTATGAGTATATTTACATATACATATACATACGGCGCAGAAACGATATTTATTATCCCCGCGTGTATATATAAATATATATATATATATTTTTTTTTTACATATACAGAACATCCACAAATATTTGAGAAACATTAAATTCTAGGTCGCAAACAAATTTACCCTTATTGAAACACATTAAATTTCAGGTCGTAGACAAATTTATATTTATTTTATGAAAGTTAGACACAGAATAATAGTATTGCATCAGGAGATCAATCAAAAAATCCCTGTTCAAACAACAGTTCAAATGTTAAATAAATGGGCAAAAAGAACTCTATCTTATGTATTCTTGTAATCGATAAAAGCAGAACTTAAAACCTAAAATTTTAGAAATTAAAAATTAGAAATTAAAGATATATATTTTTGTCATTATATGAAAGCAATTCCTAAAGTTTAAGTTTATGTTTCTCAGAAATACAAAAAAAATAGATTCAGTAGATCACATATTTTTCGTGTTATCGTGAATCGAATATATTCAGAGACAAATCAAGGAAATGTTTACATAGAACGTTTCTAGATGCCGACTATGAAATCAGAGGGATATAGTAATATCGCGTTATAAAACATATAATCTGGAAGAAAAGTAGTTTGCACGTCACGTAAGGAATTTCGATCGAGAACGAATAATACGAGCGTTTCTCGCACGATTTTATTTCACGCGGAACAATAGGATCCATGTATCAAGCGGAATATTCTAAGTATGCCCGGAGAAAAGTTAAAGTGCCGTTCCGACGAGGAGCGGAAGAAGGCCGTAACACGACGGTATCGTCATAGCGAAGAGCGAGACACGGAAGAAGAAATGGCGGATGGTACGCGATTTGAGCGAAGGTGGACGACGCTGGGGCGCTCGGTAACCAAGATTTACATTTTTCCGCGGAAATAGGTTTTGCGATAAAAGGATTTGGAATAAAATTTAACTCGGCTGGTGCGCCGGCTGGCCCCGGGTAGCTAGGTATTTTGATTTAGTAGTCGTTTGAGACTTGGCAAGCTCTTTGGAGTGGGGCCAACATTTTTATGTTATTCCTCCCTTCCTCGTATCCATCCCTACCCATCTTTCCCTATCGTTATCTAGCCCTTCTCATCCTTTTTTCCGCTCCGAAACGGTTTAAGCGGACAGGATTGCGAACAAATATGTACGATTGGAATGTGCATTAACATGATTTTATTCTACTTGGCAAGTTTGAAAAGCATTTTAAATAATTGATGCGTCTTTTGGTCGACTTTTATACTATTCAACTTCGAAGTTTTAAAAGTCGAAGATCAAAAATTGATCAATGAGTGCAAATCTATTAAGCACGATGCATTGATATTGTAGTAAGATATATATACTCAGCTTACGGAGAAGAGATACATTGCATCTTGGCATAAATGGTTATAGTCATGATCCTGTAGGGCGCGGCAAATCCTTTCTCGCGGGTGAAGATGCAAGGATAAACTTCTTATATCATGGCGCGTGAGCAGGAGACTGCATTACAACGCTTTATGAGGAGAAACGAGATGGAGATACGGGGACACGTAAGACACCCCGGCCCTGTTTTATCTCGGTTTGGCTGAAATCATGGTACGTGACGGAGAATGGCAATTCATGTGACGTCGAGCGATTTTAACGCGTACAAACGACCTAACCGAACGTGCGAATCCTCGTCGCCGCTTTGTGAAACTATCTCAGGACAAACCATTAAGGGATCAGAAGCACGCTTATCTCGTAGATATGCTTGGCGAATGCGAGTACACGTGGGCCAGTCTTGTACGATTGCGTTTAACGTTGAACGCAAATGGCAGAAAATTATGTGCGAGAAAGAGGCGATTTCAAGTATACTTTTTTTCGAGTATACTTGAGATTAATCGATATTATTACGAGATCTGGAAAATTTAATTTCTCAATATTTATATACGTGTCACGGCGACTGAGAGCCGAGTGACGAATTTTCATGACGATTTCGATGTAGATTAAAAAGAGCGAATAGAGAGTATTAAATAGTTTGCTTACTGAATACGGCAGCGGTACCAAGATCGTGCAATCTCGCTCTCATGATATAAGCGTTAGATTAACGAACGGCAGAAGAAGTCGACAGTATCGTGAGCATCACTTCACTCAACATCCTAAACACCCTATAAGCCTTAATAAAACTACGAGAGCTCGTCGCCGCTCTCGACTGTTCGGGGTGAAAGAACGAGCCCGTCCGTGTCTGCAGGGTGTGCTGTGCAGCAGTGGCGGCCGGTTGGGGGAGAAAAAGAGAGACAAGGATCGAGGATAGTTACCGGCGGCAGCGGCGACGACGGCGATGGTGGTGGAGGACGGGTTTACGCTTGCGGCGAGCTCAAAGTGTTCAGGGACACGAGACGCTCCGTGTTTCAGGCTCTCTGGGCAAGAGCCAAGGGAGCCTGCGCACCAGCCGATAGGCGTCGGCTGGGGGTTCGTCGGAACAGAGCCTTAACGGTCTAACAGTGCGACGTCGCTCGTCGCTGTCAACGCACAAACTACGTCCTCGGCTAAACTGCTTAAGATTGCTGAGACGATATTTCGTTGGCGAACTATTCGTATGAACCGAACGGAGCGTCTTGTTTTCATGAAACACGCGGTCTTTCAGAGCTCGAGTATAAAGTTTAGCTTCAGTTAGACAAATTGTAGTAGGTAATTTGAGTATTGGAGGAGAGACTCTCTCGCGTCCGCCGGTAGCAGATGTGGGTAATTAGAAAGTTGGTTGTTTACACCGATGCGTTCTGTCGACGTACAGATAGCGGCGCGCCCGCGTATCTGGAGAGAAGGCTTGAACAAAGTTTAAATTTCGTTAGAAATGTTTAACAATTCTGCCAGTTAAGACGCGGCTCCCGCGAGAGATCTTTCCCAAGATAGAGATCCGGACACCTTTGCCAGATGTTACCGTTAATTACGATTGCGTTTTAATTGGACATAGGATAAGCGTGTTTTCGTGTCTTCGCGATTTATTTTCGCCAACTGGCGTGAGAGAGTAACGCCACCGTGCGTATCGCCCGGTCTGATCAAACACAGAGTCCGCGCAAACACAATCGTCGGAAAAATACAAAGAAACGCGATAGGGGAACGCTACATTATCATTATCTCTGCAGACGTGAATTTTCTTAGAAAACAGTTAAAGCCAATAGCAATATTTTAATACGAATCGCGTACAATCAGTTCAGCATATTAGACAATTTTTTTTCTATAAATTAGAATAACTGATCCTATTAATATACCTTGAAGCCAACTTGTTTGTTACTAAATTAATTATTAAATATTATAGCTTTAATTTTGTCTACGTGAAATCAATATTTCGACTTTTCTTTTTCTCATAATATTTTTTTTAATCTTAAAGATATTAATGTTTTATATCTTTGATAAAAATAAAGAAAATGTTTTTGTCCCTATTAATGTGTCTTGTCAAGGGGCGATGACCCTTTAATTAATGTGTCCTCAATTTATGTGCTTATCTGCATTTGATTCATTTTAACATATAGTTGTTAAAGTAGGTAATAGATTTAAACTAATTATTTAAATTAATATTGCATAAATCATTATTTTAATTATACTTACAATTTCAGTATGCATTTGTACAACATATTCAACTCTAATACAGGGTACGCTAATAAGGGCAAATTTAAAATCTTGCGGTATTAATAGTTAAAAAATAGAACGTTATCTTCGGTATTATTGTATACATTAACAATTTAATTTTTAATAAAAAAAAATTTTTATTTGTTAATTTGTACCAGTTTTCTTTATGGCTTATTTAAATGCACATGGGAGAGATACATTAATAGAGATAGTTACTCTAATTTCATTTTATTAAACAGAGCATGCCATATTTAATCTTTAAGTAGGTACGTGCCAAGTGGAATGTTCAGAATACTCCAAACACGTTTTATTTGTATAATTATATTTTTTAATAGTATGAATACAGTTAAATTTACATTATTAATATTTTTATGAGATAGAGATACGTAAAAATAATTAACTTTAAGACTTCTGGGCAATTATTTTTATTTCTCTTTTCCACAGAACAAGGTTTAAAATAACTATGACGTAGAGTGCTGCAGCCACCTATTTACTTAAAGGTTAATAAAATATATTTTCCCAACTAATTAAAAAATTAATTTTATTCCAAAAATCTATAATGACAGCACTGTACTGATAACGATCGTAGCTAAAGTAGACTAAATATAACACGCGTGAATAAATATGATGCATCCAGACGGCCGGGAATAGCATATAACGAATAAAGTCATGTATTGCCGTAATGACACGGGAAAGGCAGAGTGTCGCATCAGCGGTACTCGACCCATCGCCCCATTCCTCTTCCGCATCGATGCAGTTACGGCCATTACAGCATTTTATGGAGTACTTTTATCAGCCAGCTGCGAGCCGAACGACCGAAGGGACGCGGCAGTAGTAACACAACGCTGTGGTCAGACGCGCCGGCCGCTGATGGAGCGTAGCCTACACGTTGATCGACATTCAACCGTTCTCGTAGTTAGGATCACTGTATTTTGCCAGTGCATTTTTATATTGCGATCTATCTTTTATCCTTTAACGTGTTCGACACATATGATTTGCAAATAATCGGCGCGCAATTTGAATTAGTAATTGTAAAATTTATTATATATAAAAATGTTTTATTATATTAGATATTAAGACATTTATTATCAAGACATGGACCGAATATAATATTCTTTGTTTATTCAAGTAATTTATTTTTCATCAATGCATCCAGCATATTCACGCACTCAAAGCCAATTAAAACTTCTAATGATCAATTAAAGTTATTACATATAATTAAAGTTATTACATATCAAGATAAAATCTTGAAAATCTCATCGTATTATAAGGGAGTCATATCTCGCGACGCAGTAAACGTGTTAAATATTTCTCTTAACTGGAATTACTATCATCGTGTGAATTCAGATTAAAATGCAGATTACATTTGCCTGGGTAAAGGAGAAAGAACATGACGACGAGAGATTATATCCCGCCATGATACGATGGCGTAAGAGCGATTAATTTTCTATTTTAAATAGAGATCCTATTCGTGTAGCGTATAGTCGTTTGAAATTCCGCAGCGGATCAAATAAATTCGGAGTCAGATTGCAGTCAGGGAATGGCACACCGGCCATTAACAGTCGATTCTATAAATTTCGATTGGTCTTTACGGTGATCGTTAAAAGCGGTGCACTCAACGGAATCGGTAGCTGATGATAAAATCTGCCAAACAGGTCAGCCAGATCGTGGTGAATCGCAATCAAAAGCGGCACTCGATTGTTGTTGATGATGAGCAACGCTGAAGATAGAACTAAGTTCATGGCCTTTGGACTTTATAAAGTTCATAAAGCGCCGATAAATCCGTGGGATCGTCCGTACAGCTAATTTTATTCGACTTAGCCGCAACTGCCCGCTATTATGTAACTCGAAAGTTCTAAGATATATAAAAGGATTGTATTACGGATTACATAATTCTTTGTACGCGTATCTCGCGATAGATAAATTAATATACTGGCTCGCAATTATTACTCGTTTCTCATTTATAATACGCGTCAGTGTAACTAATCGCAGATAATCGCAGGTTCATTTCGAATTATTCAAGAATTATACGTCGGCTTTAATCAACAAACGAATGAAGCTGCTATCGGCGCAAACAATGCACGCCGAGTATTTATTGCGGCGGCTAATACCAGTTTATTGGGATGTAAAATGAAGCGACTTTGTGCTGACACGTTCGCTTTGCTCTCGTCTGAGTTCACTAACGTCAAATAGCTCAATAAAATATACTACATTTCTCAGGCTAGACAAAAGTTTGCATGAATAAATGTTATAAATTATTATTTAATTTCATGATATGACACGTAAAAAAAAATTACGATACCATTACTTAAAATTTAATTTTAAAAATGCGTAGCTTTTTATAATGAAAGTGCATTGTATTTGTCGACAAACAGATCTAACTTAAAATTGCAGGGAGCTCAGGAAAATACATCTATTTCGTTAATTTTACATTAACTTAATTAACATTTCTGATATAAAACTACCGAATATACAGTCTCTTTCAAATTGTAATATTTAAATGCAATGTATTCTCTGTAAAGAATAAAATCTCGAATTATAGTCAAAGTAAATACGTTTTACGATGTGTCACGGCATAATTTCCGTTCTAGTGAATATTATGTAAATGAATAATCTTGAAATTATCGATGATACGGCTGTTTTTATTGATAAATAAATTACGATTTGCTTTTATAATGGTTAACGCACTACAACGTGCCGATTCAGTTTTCGGTCAAATAGTTCTACATCGTTGCGGACATGTAAACAAACATCGTATACAATTGGTGAAAACGATGATCTGTTAAATAAATCTTGGCTGATAAACATAATAATTTGAAACTGAGCAACGTGTTTCCACATATATCGTTTGTCGAAATGAGAATTAGTCGATTTCACCAACGAATCGATTACTAATATATAAAAGAAACACGCGCTAGTAAAGAGTTTTGTAGTGTTTATCTTTTTGTAGAGTGAGTATTATTATATTTCATTTCTGGATATTATACGAAATAATTTTAAATTTGTTTCTTAATTACATATAATTCTAGGAATAAAATCAAACATTAATCAAGTCATTACAAAAATTGTAAATATACATATATAGTACAATTCAGGAAAACGGGACGCGTAGAAATGTCGGAGAAGTATCGTTTATTTAGTCAACACTCTCGCTCTCCCAACTTACGACGGTTCTAAACGGTGCATATGTATGTTTGACATTTCGGATGCATTTATGAAAACAGGAATGCAACAACATCGACATCGAGTTGCCAGTGAGCTTGGTAAAAGCGAACTGCATTCGGCACATGCGGCTTGTTCACGACGCGTTTGCGAGTACATCTGTTGGAAAGCACTCGTGGCGTTTTCGATCTATATATATATATATTCGTTGTGTAATAGCATTGAACTGTTAGAGCATGGAGTTCCGTAAATGTCTATACCCTTTGAAATTTCTCATGACACAAAGTATGTAAAATTCGTCATGCTTTTCTTTTTCTACACGCACGTATATGTGAGATACGTATCTTTTATATTTTTATTTAATATATAACACATATAGATATATAATTTTTTACATTAAATAAAATCTTATTTATATTAGACAGTATCACATTTATAATGACACACTTATAATGTAAATCTAACATAAGAGATAGTAAATAAAAGTAAAGGAAGAATTTCTAGCAACTTTGTGTCATGATATCTCATATAGCACACAGGAGAAACGTTCCAAGAAACGTTCTAAAGACATATCTGTGTCTTAAAAATGTTTCCAAGACGTTCCTGGAATAAAAAAAGTGTGCTATGCAGTGGTTTTGCTGAAGTGTCTAAAAATTTAGCTAGATATAAATCTAAAAATACCCTTTGAGACTATGAAAATAATTATATAGAACATTCAGCAAGCATAATGAGCAAAGTTATAAAAAGTTTTGATATTCTATTGACCACCTTCTATTGAGCGTCCTATATAAATATTTTGAAGAGTCAACAAAATTATTTTCAGATCTGTATCTAGCTAAATTTTTAAATGCTTCAGCAAAACCGTTCTCTCAGTGCAATAAGGGATAATCATAATATCGTATATCGAAATACGATAATGAAAAATCAAACAATACTTTTTAATTATTTCAGTAATTCCTCGCACATATACCGTATATATTCAACACAATGCAAATGGCACGCGGAGTAACTTGCGTAGCATGTGTCTTTCTTCAGCTTCTGTCTCTCTCTCTCTCTCTCTCTAATATATCGTAGCGCTAACAAATTGTATATCTGGCTTGACATCCTGGAGGGAGTATGTGGACGCAAGGTTGACACGGAGTTACAAGCTGCCGGACACAAATGGGCTCCGCTGGTGCGCCTGTCGTGTCTCCGCGAGAGAGTACACCCGGACGAAGCACCGCCGTTATGCACCCTCGGCGCATCGGGTCTATCTATTTAGCGGGTAGCGATGCGGCTTGAGTAGCATATGTATGTATATGAGTCAATTAGCATACAAAACAGTCGCATTTACGTTGATATTAGATCCGCGACCGTCGCACCCGGAGAGCGTCGCCGAGCGAGCGCACGCTCGACGCTTTATTAAGCGTATCTCTCAAAACCACCGATCGAACGACCGTCGCGTTGGCCCGCACCCCAAATCTTTTTCTTACGATTACGAATTCGTTCGTCGCAAATGAGATGCGCCTAGCAATTGCATCGTTACGCGAAACCACCGTCGTCAAGTATTTCCGTGCTGCTACACTGCGATATGAGAAATATTATGCAAAGAGTTTTCTTAAAGTAGGAGGATTAATTAGGTTTTAATTTTATATTTAGTTAACGTGACGCACAAGGATGGATCTTCATTTACCTTCATCAAAATTTGCGATCTTTATAAATATATTTTGAATCTTACAGATTTATATAGAAATTAATCGAGCATACATCTCAATGCGTTCAAGTTATTTCCATAATTTTGCAGAATGCAAAGTTAACGGTAAGTTGACGTTCCGGTAGTTTCGCCGAGTGTGACGTAGATACGTGTAAAATTAGGGACCATCCCGTCGACGAGAATGACGGCTTTGAAATTCTTGTCCGAGTGACTTTCGTAGCTCGAGCGTGATCGACTGCTCGCAAACTTAGCTCATTATATTATGGGGATAACGAGGTAAACTAATTGTGCCGCCGATGCGAAACTTCTGAATCAAATTAAATCGGCGGAATCCATAATTTTCCGAAGGCGAACGACGGAGACAAAGTGGGGCGAGTTCTCGCGCGGACTCACAAACCTCGGCTGCGTCGTAATTGCAAATCGCGTTTCGCGCTGAGAATTGGCCACGGAAGACGATGACGTTCGCCGGCCGATGGCTGACAATGTAATAAATCTGATAATTGGAAGTCGTATTGCGTGGCGAAGCACGTACTAATTGGATAGCAAATGGATCCGTGTAGTCTGAGGAGAACAATGCGACGAGTGGCAGTCAGTCTGCGACGTGATCATTTCAAGGATATCGCACGTATATTGCAGCTCACAATTTTATTGATAGCTTTTATCGAAACGACCACACCCATGCGCCACGACGGGATTTGAATGACACTTAAAGCGATGATCTGACGCGCGTGCTATCCAATTCTGCGAGCACGACCAAAGGCCGAGTTTATTCGTAACATTATCATCCGACGGAAAAGTGTCAACCGACACATTGGTAACTATCGGGTTGCGGGTCGACCAGCTTGTAACGTGATCTTCTAAAGGGGATGTACGACGATAAACGGACAGCTCGAAAAAGGCGCACCGCATGTACTAGATCGATTGAGTGATTCAGTAAACAATTGCGGTAAAATCAAGCAGTCTTTACAAACGGTAATGTATCCTGAATTACATGGATCGCAACTAAAAGCATAAAAGAATGAAACGATAAAAAAAAAATAAGGAAAAACAGAGAGTCCATTCAACGATGATTGAATATTAGGGAACAACGTTGCGAATTCGACAGATTTATATCGGCGTTAAATTTTCAAGACAATTCTTGTTTTTATCTATAAAAAGTTTAGTATTTTATATCCAATATCTTTTAAGAGCGTCGTAATGATACAAATCATTATGGAAACTTCTTGCAAAAGATTCGCATTTTAAATATTAACAACAAACAAGGTGTACAATATAGTTTGCCGATTAAGTTAATCTTGAAGAGAATACGCGGCTCAACAGAGTCGGGAACTTTCCCGTTAACTTTCGTTCACATCCCACAGCAACGGATCGATCGACGATGCCGCTGTCGAAAGTAGCCGATAAGA
Source organism: Acromyrmex echinatior (assembly GCF_024713525.1). NCBI lineage: Eukaryota > Metazoa > Arthropoda > Insecta > Hymenoptera > Formicidae > Acromyrmex > Acromyrmex echinatior. Next base: position 2,631,540 of record NC_141853.1, read on the forward strand.
TATTCGCAGTCATGAAGAAGGTGATCCTCCGGTTGCGCGGAAGAAAGGGAATCACGGCCGGGATGTAATGGGTTATCGGCCTTCAACCAGCAGGGTGGAGTTCCAATCACTTAGCTAATCACGACGGTGGTGGCCGACTGCCACTCGTATAGTCGCTCGACGGGATCTCAGCTCGTGCTACTCGCCTCCGTTTATCGGACACGTCCCCACCTGATTTCTAAGGGTATGTATCGACGTCGCTAACTCGACTTAATGGCCCGCTCGCGCGCCCCTTTTGTATCCGCGTGAAAGGTCGATGAAAAGTCACCACTCATCGTTGAAACGTAACGAGGTCACAGATTACGCCCTCCGACCTCACCGCGAGGTTCTACCTGAACTTTCTCTGTGGATTTAACTTTGATAAGAAGTTAATAGTGGGTGCGTTTACTGACAGATATTTTAGTCCAAGAATAGGAATGTAAAGCAGGTGCAATCGATTTTTTGAAGAATGTCGGAGAGAGTACGAATCAACTCTATGAAATTGAATTCGCTTTTCAATTTCCAGTCGGTAAATCGTCTTGTCCGACGTCGTACTTGCGAAAGCGGAAAGATAAAAAAAAAAAAGGAACGATCCCGTTAAAGTAACGAACGTGCCGTCGACAAAGCCAAGATAGAGCCGAGGCGAAATATTGTCCTCTTCTTTCGTGCCTACGTCGCGCTACGTGTATGTACATGCGAATGCATCGCGTATATCATTTCGCGGACATACGATGCGATTGAATTGAAGTTACGACTGCGAGGGCGTCCTCCGTCGACGATAAAACGGTTCACGACTGTGTCACTAAGCATTAAAAAATAGAAAAGACTGAGGATGGGGAAAAAATACATGTAAAAGAGTCGATAAAAATGATAGAGTACAAGAAAAATGTAACAGCGAGTAGCAAAAAGAGAGTCAGTTTATACAGAAGAAAAATGCAAAGTAAGTACATGAAAAAACTAAGAGAAAAAGAATCTGTGTGCACACATATACACGCAGAAAAGAAGAAAGACAAAATATATATATAACAATAAAAAAATAGAAATAAAAATACATGCAAAAATGGGGCAAGTATTTTAGTACAATATTATGCCGTGTCTCATGAAAGTGATTTAAATGGATAAATTAGCGTGCAAAACGGTTAAAAAAAGATAGAGATTCAATAACATGCGAATCAATACGTACGTGATCATAATATACAAGATGAAAGTCGAATTAAGGCAACGAATCAGGCGTACTTTAGCACAAAACGTAAAGAGATAAAGGCGGTAAATATATTGGAAAACGAGAAATACGATGGAGGATGGAGAGCCTGCTGATTTTATTTTTAATAAGAGAGAAATGGAAATGCCCGCGCGCAAGTCGGACGCGCGCGTTATCAGGTTGCATAATTATCAATGGTGACCGATGCATATTTCATGCTGCGGCGTGCGAGCTTTTACATTGCGCTGCGAACGGAATGAATGGACGTATACTGCACGGACAGTGATAGCGGCACTCATAATTACCTCGCTGCAAGATCGGACTGCGCCGATGTAATAAATGTACGCGAGAGCGCAATAAACGTCGAGTGTGGATGACAAATTGTCAAACAATATCCGTGCCATCGAGCACGGGGATTAAGGACAGAACACCGATTAACCCTGTAACGAAGAGTTCAGCCCCCTCCTTCCCCCCCCCTTCTCTTCCCTTCTCGTCTTCCTGAGAAATCAAGAGTTCGCATACTCGGGCACAACGACTGAAGAAATCGTCGCCGAAAGAACGCAATTTCTTGCGATCCGATGTGGGATTACAGGTTCTCGAGGTACGAGAGGACGATATTACGTTTCTCGCGAAAGCACATATTTGAATCGTGTCTTTGAGACGTACTTTGAGACGTACAATTTAATTTTGGTAGTGACATTAGCGTTTTGCATGAGCTAAATGAAGCCTGTCAAGTTATTTTTTTCGTCGTTGAAGGATGATATTCTTTGCTTTGCAAGGAATGGAATAACATATTCTTTTTATAGAACATCCTATTATAATGTACTTTTACAGAAAATTCAACTTTAAATATGTTTCTATTGTTTCTTACTATGAGTAGATTTTTTGGAAGATAAAAAAATATTGTGCCTGGTGTTATTACGTTTTATACGCGCTATTATAGGAATCGTGATTGCTATGTCTCAAATGTTATTTTTTTTGTTCCCTGCACTCGGAAATTCGATTTGGTTCGTAGCGTCTTAACGCGAATCCGAAGGGTTTTCCGTCGCTCAGGACGTGAGAAATTAATGAGAACGCGCGTGGCACAAATTCGACGGAAGACGGATTATTTACGGGGCGCGCTATCGCGCCTCATGGCTCACCCTCGCAAAAGGTGTTTTCTTTGACGGCGCGAATCGATAACAAGGCCATTAACGGCGCGGAGCAATTTCACGCGGAGAAACGAAAGCGAAAAGAGAAGTTTAATATTTATCGCAGCGATAATGGATTTTATAACCCGCTTTGAAGAGAGGAAAAAGAGGTCGAGAGAGGGAAAGAGAAAAGAGAGAAAGAGAGAGACAGACAGGAAAATAGATTCGGATGGAAAGTATACTGGTATACCGGCTGCATTAGCTCGAAATGCTGGTATTGTTTCTGTAACTTTTCCAAATCAATTATTTACAGACTCGTTAAGGACCATTGTTTTCCATTGTACCACGTCTAGTCTTCTTTATTTTCCTCAAATAATTCTAGTCAAGCAAATGAGAATGCAATATCCGCACACGTTTCAAATGAATGAATAAAATAAGTCAGCAGTTTACGCTGTATATACTTTGTTCTTAAAGGGAATAACGTTTTTTTTTATTATTTCATCGTATTATTTATGTAATAATTCTCTCTGATTCCATTTAAAATTTGAATAGTTGTAATCTTTAAAATATTCATAACTGACTACAAAAATTTACATTTCATTACATAAGATTCGATTCGAAAAACTAATTTTGCAGTCATTTCAAATCTTCGTGAATTATCTTCTGCATTCATTTTCCTCGAGAAGAAACCAGATAGACGTCTGTGATGTGTGTGTGAATGTATGTGTGGCTCGACAGTCACGCGATGCTCACCCCATGTTCCATTCACTGATGCGCTTTCATTCACCGACTGTGGAAATGTCATACGAAAGAGAGTGAATACGTCGCGACGAATTCGTTTACTTAATTGCCGAAAAGAGCGTTAATCAGCGAATTAATCAATCGTTTCGATAATTCTGATCACAAGGCTCTTATCGCGAGATATGACCGTGACATCTAATTCTTTCGTCCTTACATCAACCATATTTAACGAACATAGCGTGCCGAGTAACTCTCGCGTCATGTAATATACACGCGACGCACTATAATTACGGACGATTTACATCAGATTTTAATTCGATACAGCAGGCCACTGCAAACGCGTTGAAAATGCGATTCTAATCGGTTGATAATGGGGTGATGTATACACTGATCCTTAATTACTTGCTATAAATAGATGAATAGTTTATTCGTCTAAAGGAAAGCAGAAAGTATCTGATAAATATAGCGCTAGTAACCACTTTGTTAACAAAAATGAAAGAATAACAAAAACAAAAAAAAATACAAATAACATAATTGTGGATCAAAAATTTACTCTGTGTAGATAAAATAGTTTTTAATTGATTACAAATCTGTACAGAAAATGTTCAAAGAGATTAGCTTTTTAATTGAATTTAATATTAAAATCTATCTAATAATTGAAATCTATTTAAAGCAATTGTAATGATAATTTTTTTGTTCGTTTTAAACATAGAGTAAACTATATATTTCGCTTCTAAAATATCTTGCTATTCGTGACATGCAATTAAAATATATAGAAAAAATTACTATTTGAGTAAAAAGAAAAATCTCGCAAAATCTAGCAAAAAGATAATTTTCACATGCTGACTCATTTTGTTCGTCAAAAGCTGGATTTAATGTTTGAGAAGTACGATCCTCGTTTAGGTGCCCTTTATGACGATCGCGCGAGTGCACAGTTCACGGCTTTAAATTTTTTAACGCGACGATCGCATGTTTTCAGTCCAGATTACTTCCGAAAAAATAAAGCTAATCTTAAAAGCTCGTCCACGAATCATCGACCAACATTAAAACGAAGATCTTTCGTTGCCGTAGGTTTTTTTTATACGAACGTCGTCGTCGGTACACGCTACGAATATTTCGCTATTCGTAAAATGCAATCGTTGCAGATTGCAGAATGCTGTACTTTGCTTTCACTTACGTTGCATCAAAGCAATTCCTCTTGATATTGCAGAATATTATTAAACTAACGAAAATAATTGGTTTAAATTTCGAGAAATTTATTTTACTAATTTTATAATAATGCTCTTTCAAATACAATTATAATAATGCTCTTTTATACAATTTTTGGAATTTATTATCTTTAAATATATCAAATTTTAATAAATTGTTTTAAGTAAATGTGCATTTATAACGATAATTATTCAATCGTATGTTAATGAGATAAGAAATTTGACACGGAGATAAAGTTTTTTGCTTTCGAAAGTCAGGATAAATAGTATGAAGAGACGATCGATGTACTGGAATGCGAAGCACGAGCAAAAAAGTTCAGAATATTACAGCCAAGAATAATGCACCAATATTAGTATTGATGCCGATGATCATGTGATATTTAATTATAGACAAGAAAAACTTGTTAAAAGTGATCGCCGTTATCTGCTCTCATATCCTGCGATTAATAATGTGGAATAAATTTTAACCTTCATCACACAGTTTTTGTAATCATCACGCGTTTTTTAGAAAATATAGAAAAGCGTTACGCAACGATATTGTAAATATAACGTTGTGGTAATGCTATTTTAATCAATATATGCAACATGCATTTGTGCGAAAAGATTAAAGCTCTCGAAATAGATTACGCAAGACTACGTAACGAATACAATATGATATGCAAGGTGTGTATACATGTATAACTAGAGTAAAAAGAACAATTGCCAAGGGCTAATATCCGCACGAAGGGCGGTAAATGTCGCCCAACATCGTAATACCTAGACGCGATGCAATCGTGCCAACAAACTCGGCCGTGACGACGACCCTTAGGACCGTCCTTCGCTCGGCTGTGGAAAAGAGAGGGTAGGAGTGTCACGCGAGAGGGATGGAGACAGAAAAGGGAGGATCTGGGAAGAAAATTCAAAACGTGCGTGCGCCATAGCAGACGAGACGCACGCAGGTATGAAGAATGAAAGAAGAAGAGGGCGGGGAAACGACGAGAGCATGGAGGGAGGGAGGGAGGGAGGAAGGGAGGGAGGGAGGGAGGGAGGGAGGGAGAGGTTTGTTTCATGTCGACGAGCGGAGGAAAGGAAGAAATGGGTCACATTAAAGGTTCATTAGGGCACGGCGGCTGGTATCTGACCCAAATTCATATTTTCCATAGTGACGGGCGTGGGACGATGGAGGGGAGCGGTAGGGTGTGTGTGGGTGGTCGGTTTGCTTGAGCACGTCGAGGGTGGGTGGTTGGCGCGGTGCGGCAGGGCTGGGCCGAGGGTGAGCGGGTGAAAGCGGTGGTGCGCGTCCGTGTGTACGTGTGCACAAGTGTGCGCGCGCGTGGAATGGGTGGGTATTCGGGTGGATAGGACAGGGTTGGTGCGTTCCTGCCACGAAGGGTCGTGGTACGCTGGTACGCAGGCGTGCGGGGCGCCGGCGTCTCTCCCCCCCCTCCCTCCTTTTTACCCTCTCACCCCCTACCCTCATGTAGCACGGAGCTCGCATGTTCGGGCGGGGAAGCGTCGCGACGCCTGCCGTCGGCTGCACAGTGCGGGCCCGGACGCCCACCAAGTAGTACGTTCACGTTCTGATCGGACCGTCGGATCTTACTGTCGTCGTTCTTTCTCTCTCTCTCTCTCTCTCCTTCTCTCTCTTTCTCTCTCTCTCTCTCTCTCTTTCTCTCTTCCTCTCTACCTCTCCCTTTTCCTCTCTTTCTTTTCCTTTCCTTCTCTTTCTCATTCCTTCTCTTTTCTTTCTCTATGCATTCTCGATGCATTCTCTTCCTGCCTTTTCTCCACGTCCTTATTTTCTTCTCCCATGAATACATTCATCCTCGTGCGCACATACATACACGTTGTATCAGTCACGCATACGCATCCTACAATTCTTCGAGCAGTGCCGCAGATGCGGCAGAGTGCGGCTGCAAGGAGTCGTAGTCAGCGTAGAAGGCAACATCCGCGACGGACCCTCGACAGGGATAAAGCGTTTCCTCGATAGACCGCTACGGCGACCAGTAGTCACGGCCACCACTCGGCGCGTGGTCAGACGCGATGGGTCACCGCGCGCCGCAGTAGAAACGTCACGCGACAGTAGAAACGCTGCTGGATACGGCCGAGTACACCACTAGGAGAAACGGCGACGTCAAGTCAGACGTACCGCAAGGGAGACTGCAGCGTGCAGTCAGGATCACGAAATCACGCTAATCACGAAATCAGACGGTTTACTATCACAGACTGTGCATTACGAAACAACGCGTGTGTTTCAAACGAAGATTGCGACCGATATCCGATCAAAATATTTGTAATTGTCTTTTCGACATGTCTCAAGAACAACACATTTGTTTACGCGCAACTGATAATAACGTCACGATTCTCCAAAGAGAGACGAACAACAACGTATAGAATTGACGTAAATGGAAAACGTCAAACATCGAACGTTGAAGATTGCCATAGCTCGGGTTTTGAGGCGTTTATTAAAGGGGCGCGATCGTTACAAACCGCGATCGTTCGATAACGAATGTGATCTCGAACTGTCTCTCGATAAAAGATACGTCCTTTCGTGAGTACAGTCAATGGTGGTTTGACAGGAATAGCACGACTCGCGGCGTGAAGACTCGTCGGACACGGAGACCGAAATGTCCATTGTCGGTCTAATAATAGCGGCGTGTTGAAGAGGTATCGGCCGGCCTTCGAGGGCGCGTCGACTTTAAAACACGCGGACGCTCATACGATGCCCGACGGATATGCGCTTTTTCCTTTTCTCGCAATAAAATCTGAAATTACGGTAATAATCTCAACCATGAACGCATCCAACTATTTCTTCAAGCATGACGCCTACGCGTTTTGATGCAGTAACTCGAGCCAAGGTTAAAAAGCGTCGGAAACTATTTCTGACGCTCAAAGAGCTTGAGCTCGCGCTCGTTGGATATTAGCCTTACGATAGGAAGTTTGAAACCGTGTTGAAGTTAACAATGTGACGGAGATTCTCGTTCAAACTCTGTCTCACGAGTTTACAACTGTGCGCAGAAATGAAATTTGATGCCTATCATTTGCCATAAGATACGTCCTCAACTTATATCTTCTCTATTTTGTCACATTTAGAAGAAATACGCTTTTTGTATTACATGAACAGTTAATACTGAAATTTCGAAATCGTAAATCAATTGGGCAGAATATGAGGCAAAGTATATGACATTTTTTTATTGAATTTCTTCGATAAAATCATCCGTTTAACTAGTTCGACAAATCGCGACTGCAGAATATATTTCGAGCACAAACAAAATTACTCATTCGGTTGTGCTCTCTTCGTCACCATCCGCTTTTACACCCGGCCGAGCAAGCGTCTCTGAATTATGAATCTCAAACGGCCTGCTTTACTGCAAGTCTAATTTAAAGCTCAACTTCATTAGTGGCTTAAACTTTTCTTGTTAGAGCAAAAATTAAAAGAGGCGAGATAAATCCTTCGATTTTCAACTTTGACCGTCATTTCTTCGATACTCGATGCGAATTGGCCAAGGCTGCTCCCAGTTGAGAAACGTTAAAAATTCATCGTTGTTTTCGATCGTTTTCTCGTTATTTATTGAGAAATCCTTCGAGAGATAGCTCCAATTTTATTTTTACATAAGCGGTTCTCATTGCAGGTAAAATGATCATCTGCTTTTGACACTTTTTCACGATATCATTAGAATATTTTCGAGAAATAAAAGTTACTAATGATAAATGACTCGATGCGTATCTTGGGGATCGAAGATGATGAACGAGCGTTAGAATTAACGCAACGTTTCTAAGATCGCGTCTAATTTTAGATTGCTTATTTTTGCGCGCTCCTACCGTCCGCGGTATAATGTCGCGCCATCCAAATAGAAATTCTTTCCGCGGCAAGTCAGGCCTTGAAAAACTGTTCTTATCGCCTCTCTCCTCGCCAAACGGAACCTTGACTACGGAACGATATCAGACTCGATTATCGTCGGCACGAGGCAAGAAAATTGAAAATGGATAAAAGTGAAACGGTAAAAGCGGACTGACGATGGACTAAAAGTTGAATGGAACTTAAAATACGGTATTCGATATCGAGCCCGTTACCTATCGACATTTACCCACGTATGCATATTGCTACGGAATATTGCATGAGAATTCGCTGGATATGAGCCTTTTCGCTTGAAAGTTTGTCAGTTTCGCGTATCGAGTACCTAGAATATTAACGTTACGTTAGTCAACTTCTATTAATTCGTGAGCTATTTTAATCGTTAGCGTAATTAGCGTATCTTGTATCTCTTTGAATAGCAACAACGTTTTCGGAACGACTAAGCTATAATAATTATAGCCATAATTAGACAACATGCAGATCGATTATTGCCACAAGCACGTGCGGATTTCGAGATTAACGCCGCAGAATTCGCGACAAAGAACATAGTAATAAAATATGAACTTGCGATTGCCTTTTTTTCGAGCCACGGTAATCTTATGAGAAAACAGTAATTTTATGAGAAGACTTGTTCCGGATATAGGTCGGTAGATCTTCCGTCGCCGCCCCTCCTTCGTCTATCTTCTCTCTCTTTCTCTCTCTCTCTCTCTCTCGCTCGCTCTCTCTCCCCTTTCTGCTCATATACAACTCACGCACATCCGCGCACACATAATACACGCAGTAGTCGCGATTCGCCGTCGTCGACGAAAATATCGTCGACCAAGCGAGGAACGAAGCAGAGTGCCGCAGAACCGTCCAACGAAACTGGGAACTTCAGCGATCTTCTAATATCTCTTGTGATTCATCAAGACGATTTTTACATTGTTGATCCACCCTCAACTCTCCGAAGGACAACGATCAACATCAAATACAAGATGCGAGGAAATATTGTTGCGTTTATCGTATTGACGGTACAAAGTTTCTTCACGATGACGACGACCTTGCTATCGACATTCTTTGTACCCTATCGATCTATAAATCCAAGGAGATCCTATTTTATTCGATTCGTGGAGTGAAATATATACGAAGCTAGGTGCGCCCTGGCATAAAACGTCGCGCGTTGCATAATTTTTCTAAAAATACGCGAAAACGGGACGTTCGCGAGAGGATCGCGCGAGCGTCTGAAATACTCGCGTCGCGACGACGATACTCAGCGCCGGCTCGCGTAATCACCAATGGTGCAGTGCTATGTTCAATAATTCGGCGACGATATGATGGTCGATTGTGAATGGTGAATATTGTCTCGTTATAAATGGTGTCGAGAAAAGTTTCATATACGAAAGAAGAAAGAACGCGGAGCGTTCGTATACATGAATGTGTAGTGCCTATTTCGAGTGAGAAACCCCGCTTGCCGTTTTTGCATCGGAAACCGATTCAACCAGAGTCCAGGGCAATCGGGAAGCCCGGAGGATCGGTATCAAGGTATGAGCTCGAGATCAATGGACGTCTCGTTCACGAGGCGTATCGCATTGCCATATTTGACGTTGGTCGAGCGAAGACGTTTTATCGAGACCCTCGACTCTTCTTCCATTCGCGAGGTTCGCGCAGAATCCTCTCCTCCTTATGTCTCGCACCCTCTGTACGGCTTCGCTTCATTCGCCGCCGGTTTCGTTTCCACGGTATTGCCATAATCGGTTCGAAATTCGCTGCTCTCGACGAAGCCACGGCGCGACGGCCACGGACGAGCGGAGCTAGCGACAAGACTTCGTGCATGGTCGCGAGATATATTTAAACACACGCGTCTCGTGTTACTCGCGCATCATGCCGGGCCTAGAATAGTTATTCGTATGCGCGCGCGCGCACACGCGTCATTCCCTCGATGCCTTCTCGACGCAATAACGGCGCGTTCGTCGAAGTCAGGAATCCATTCCGTTCCATACGAGATGAATCCTTTTTTCAAAACATGCTTTGTCGCGGATCATCTTGAATATTCGACGCGTCAAAAAAGATTTTTTTCGTTTTCTTATAATTCTATATTGATTCTTCACGCGAGATTCCGTTAAACCCGCTTGACCTGATATCGGCAGATTCCAGAAATGGCTGTACTCGAGGACGGAAGGTGTAGAACGACGTAGCGAGGATAGCTCGATGGCTCGAATGAGGGTCCATTGTTGCCGTCTTAATGTCCCTCTTCCTGCCAATAACCTTCCCTCGGTCTGTCGCCGCGCACAATGATACCCTTAATGGCCGCCCGGAAGATACCGGCGTGGCTTAAAGACACGATCCTAGTTTCTTCTTTCCGCAACAAACATGTACGATGATACTACTGTTACGGTCCGCTTTAAATGTGTTCGAGATCGATAGTTCTTTGATTCATTGATATTGATATTTATGTAATTTTTGAAAGTGTCACTTTACTTGAATTCCATTTCTTATTTTATTGACTGACGTATAGTTTCCAAAAAATTCGAAAAACAAAAAAATAACGAAACGATACTTCTTCAAGTGGTCGTTGTGCGTTTTTTTCCTCTTTGGTCGATTGCCGGCCTGCCTGTCGATCACAAACATCGACAGTCTGTCGTAATGTCGGGTAAAATCGGAAGTAAAGGTCAGCAATTAGCCACAATGTAACGCGACGCGCTGGTATCGGCTATATTACGGATCGGGAGGCACAAAATGTCACGAGCAGAATCAGAGGCACCGACGATTCTGCGTTCGACATTCACGGATGGACGAGCACATAGAGTACAGAACGAGTGAGCGAGGTAACGCGGATTCCGCGACTCGCTCGAGGAAGCTACGCGAGCCATCAAGAGAGAAGATGGACGCAAGCGAGCCCCATGTAATGTTAAGCTTAGCTGGTTGAACACGGGTCAAATATATCGCCAATTGACGCATTTGGTCCCCTTCAACCAGCTGTAGTTGACATTAGACATCATCCCCGAGAGATCGCCGACACGACGTATGATCGCCGCCGCGGTTCATCCAGTTAGTGAATTCGTGACAGTGAGAACAAAGTGACAGTTTTCAATCACCCGAATAACTTGGACAATATTATTACGGGAGCCTAGTAATAGTGTATAGATTTTTAAAATAATTAAAGCGGCGTTATGTAAATCGAACTGTGTGCGATTTTTACGTATATTCTAGTAGCACGTGGAAGCGTACTAGTTCACACGTGGCATGGAAACAAGACCTATAAGTTGGTAGTAAACGCTCGTCATTGGTACGTAGGCAGGCAATAAAATGCTATTTTAGCGTGCTGTATATATGGTGAGATTGAGATTATTGGCAGACGTCGAAACATTTATGGACATTTACAGGCAAGAATATCAAATCAGTGACGTTTTGACAAAAAGGTATTTTCCATGCAGAACGTGTAAGGAATATCAGTGGAATTCTAAAATATTGGTCCATTGAGTTCTACTTTGAGACGATTGTACCGAATGAAGAGTGCCGAATGAATGAAAGAATGAAAGGAAAAGTTATAGATATTTGCGATATCAATGAAATAATATAATATTATAAGAAGCGTTAAACATATATGTAAATTAAGATTTATATTGAAGCCTGGGGATTCTATACAGAATCAATTTGAATTGATGAGTGAATGACGTATTACCCGACATTTGATTTGAACTTGCTACAGCGACAACATTCTGCGTTTACAGACATTGATAGGATTCGTTGGAACGATACTTTCCCGTGAGCTTTAAAAGCTCCCTGAGTCACAGCGTTTGTTCAAAATTTACTGCAGCGGCGTAGTTTCGCGCGATAACTGCCGCCTATATAAAAGTTAAGTCTACGAATAACGGCTAGTATATAAACGATCTTACGACTCTCCGGGTACTTATATCCGACAGAATCGCCTCACTAAATCCGGATTTCGTCATTAAATCCCCTTTTGTGGCTGATACTGGAGACTACAGCGGGTTGCTCCTACGAGGTCTCGTAGCGTGCACTCGTCGCAACAAATTGCTATTACGACATGTGATACACGCCGCGCAAACATAATAAATCAACAAATTCAAAACTAATTTGAAAATGCAAAAATTAATGAGAGAGAGAATGAGAGAAAAAATAATAAAAATCTATTATATTGTTTAAGGATGGTATATATTGATTATATAGTACCTGCAAAGTAAATTAAATTTGGAAATATGTTTAATGTTTACACTTCAAATAAACTATTTACATATGAAAGTTGTGTGAATGAGATTATATTTTTATTTAACAACACATTTTTATAGTTTATTCAGTCTACTTATTATTAAAAATTGAATTATTTTTTTATTAAGAAAATTAGCATTAAGAAGAATCTTAATATTTTCGTGTAAGTATTATACTTTAAGTGTTCAAAATGATTTAGACAAAGTTTCGTTGTAATTGTATGTTTAGTTAGTCTGTAAATAAATAAATAAATAAATAAAATAATTTTGTTTACAGAACAACTAATCTGTGCATCGCAATGAAACTTTATATTATGTTACAATCATTTTTAATATATATTTAAATATACTTAAAAAAAATTCACATTTTTTTTCATTATTTCTTAATATTTTCATTAAAGCATACATCTACTTCTTATGAAATAATTTTTTCCATATAGAAAATCCCCACTAAATTTTTTTCTATTACTTTCAAATGCAATATAAAAAATCTGTAATTTTTTCATAATATCTTGAATGTTTTCAAAATATGTTCAATTCTTAATTTGCGAGAAGAAATTGTTTGAAACTCATGGAAATAATTATAAAATGTTAATACAAAATGATATTAATCTTAAACAAATGATATTAATCGACGTAAAAAAACAATAAAATATAGATCGATTGCGCAAGATAGGATTTGTTGCATACATTTCAAATTATATAAGTAACAACAGCACAAAGAGTCATAGAAATATAGTAATAGTATATATGTTGTTAAAATGTGTGCATATTTTTTGTCACTCTGCGTTTTTATCGAATTTGTAAAAAATAAATGTCAAATACACATTTTCAATAGATATTTGGACTCGATATATTTGACAGATATATATAATTTTACGTATAAAAATTTTGAAATAAAAAAATTCTTTATACAAAACAGTCTTCCTAGTTATTAATCATCTCTTAAGAATCTTACATCAATTTAGATAATGAATAAATTAACAAAAGATAATTTTGAAATTTAAATAGAATTACAGTAAAAGGGAACGAAAACGAACACGGAGATACTAAAAGGGTAAAACGCGGAATGGCATAGCGAATGCAACGAAAAAAAAAAAGAAAAAAAAACAAGGAGCGTCGTCGGTAGGAGACAAGCGCAATTATTTTTTAATTATTCCTCGCAACAACAATTACGCTTCTAATTATTCCGACGTTTATTAGACTTAATTGTATAAATTTGCGGCACTTCAGGCGTCGAATGCGGACCTTTCGCCGTGTTATAGTCGCTGGCTTCGCACGGTTGTCGAATACTTTTTTAGTAATTGTGTTATGCTACAAACAAGGAAGGACATTAACGAGCCTCCTCGTGTATAATGAATCCCGTATATCCATTTTTATAAGTGATATACAAACCTTGAACAGTTCTGATAACAAAAACAGAACTAATTTTACAATTTACGATATATTCAGCTTTTGCGAATAACAATTATTAGTTGTGTTCAGTGTCAAATAACAAATGAAAGCCAATATTGGAAATTCAATAATGTAAATGGCATAACTGAACGTTTCGTCTGTTTTAAAAATTTCTTTTTTGCGTAGCGGCGTCTCACCGCCAAGATGGAGTAATTGAAGAATTTAAGTGGTACCTTGCGAGTCACAGAGGAACAAAAAGAGGGCAAGTGGAGCGCCAATATTCTAATCCGTATACGGCAATGATAACGATGATAACAACGATGTCAGTGACAGCCGGTTGGTTGCCGGTTGGTTGCACACTCGACCTAAATATGTTTTAATTAAATTCCACTCTGATATAGGTACGTTTCATTAGCACGACAGGCTAATAAAGGCTAATTATTGATGCGCATGTACTTTTATCGAAAAAAATCTCGGACCGAGATTCAGTTTCCGAATGAAATTGCGATGGCTCACTACTTCGATTTGATATTCATCGACAAAAGCGATAACGCATTTACTGTAGTTCGATAATCCTAACGCGCCGAGAGATATCGTCGATGGAATGGTAAATGATAGCGAAGCGATTAATCTTTCTTTCCATTTTCCTTCTCGTGGAATATTTGCTAATGCGGTGTAATCACGCTTAATGGCATTTATTCAGGCAAAGTTGGCAGATATTTTAAATTCGAATAGATCCCAAAATTATTTCTCTATATTAAAAATACAGAGAGAAGCTCAATTCACAAATCGAGAAATGAGATTAATGTATGTCAAACGACATATAGAATAGAGGTCAGATAAATGCGGATAGCAGATAGAAATATTCGATTATTACACGTTTCGTTCTTAATTAGATCATTATCAATCCGCGGAAATTATTCTAGAATATAAATAAATTTAATTACTTTACGTAATGAGCACATAAAAACGAATAATTTAAACAGTCTAATTTTAAGAGACTCTTGAAGAAAGTAAACAATGTATATCAACAAAGTTAGGAAACTTGAAAGCGTAACAGAAAATTACTTATCTTTCAATGTCCAAGAACGAAAAAGATGCGCTAAAAGAGGGGAGACGCTGAAAACGTGAAAGGCTGCGCAAGATCTCTCAGCTACGTATTATTCGGTCCACACATTTCCAATGATCAATTTAAATTTCTTCCTCGTTAACCACTCAGAAGCACAGTTTCTTTCTTTCTCTCTTCTTCTTCATCCTCTCTCTCTCTCTCTCTCTCGCTCAAAACGAGTCCAAAGCCGCAAGAGCAAAGTTGGATTAACGCGTCAAAAGGATTCATCTGCGTCCGCAGCCACCGCACGAAGCAGTGGCGAAGAAAAAAGAGGGGAAGACGGAGGATGGCGCCGAGCTCTCGGGCGCAAATTAGTTTGAGTGCATTTCAAGAGACCGCAAAGTAGGGACCTCTAAGTAATGTAATCTCGTCCGCGGTGATGTCGCCCGCCGTGTCGGTGGCGAAGGCGAAGCCGGCGGTGCTTGGTGCCAGTACAGTGGTAGATGGGGGTGATATAGGTACCGCCGTCGGCGTTGTCCCAGTTTTCTCGCGGCTACCGGAATTAGAAGAGCCCTTGTTGCACACGCATTATGAGTTACACGGGACGCATCTCCCGATCCCACAGCAAAATGCGCTTTTTTCCCCTCGAATTCTGTCGAGGTTCGTGTCTGGATGCGAAAGTTGATTTCTTTGTACCTTTTTTCGAATTTAGGAAGTGTAATTAGGTTTTAGTAAATTTTTTCATTTCAACATTTCGAAGAATTAGAAAATACATATTATCCGGTTATTTTTAGAATTATTATTATAGAATTATAGAGACATGTCTTTCTATCAAAACCGACTTGACTGACAACGAGATCAATCCCAGCATAATCTTCGTTGAAATGCGAAATATAATATTCGATATTGATACTATTGTCTCGTTATTTCAAGTAGCTCTCTGTAAAGATACTTAACAATTCTGACTCTCTTGTCGTGTAATGTCATGATTTTTGTTGTTTCTTTATATCTGAGTAATGAGCGGAATTGTACATAATTTACAATAAAATTGACTTTCTATTTTTCATAATTTTTGCATAATTTTCTGTTTCGCACAATCATTCGTGTCTATTTTAATAAAACAATCTATGTAAAACAGCTATTATAAATATAATTATTGTGATGCTTATTATATTAGTAAAAAATTATTAAATTGCTTGTCAATTTAATAAATGGTATTACTATTCTGGTTCTACTCGCGATTGCGTTTCAATACCAAAGAAGATTTCGGCGCGTAGTTTGCAGAATCAGATATGTAAACACAGAAATATGTAAGCATTAAGAGCATCTTCAACCAAATATAGGATTTTTTAAATTAAATATACGAGATCCGTCCTAAAAGTATCCTACTTGTGCACATATCTTTGTTCTCCTCCCCCCCTCCTCTCTCTCTCTCTCTCTCTCTCTCTTTCTCTTGTCGAAAACAGATATTCAGTACTTAGGAGGAACTTTGAGAAGTACGCTCATCTCAAGCAACGATCCAATAGCTGTTCAGTCAGCAACGATACGTAATTGTGTGAACATCGAAAACTCCTAATATCGCATTTCACTTATATTTATTCATTTCACTTGATTCAGGATTTTTTCAATTTAAGAAATAATCAGAAATCACACGAAGCTATATCTGAACTACGGGAATTGGCAAAGTTCGATAAAATGCCGTGTTAGTAAAAAAATTCTGAATCACACAAGTGAGATGAATAAGTAAGTGCGTGAATAAGCAATGAGCGCATTCAATGGACTCAACAGTTGAGTGAGCGCTCGTTATTATTGGTGTATTCTTTTAGATCATCCAATGAGAATTTTAGATCTAGAAGAATGCATCAATAGTAGCGGCGTATACTCAATTGTTGAGTCTGTTGAACGCAGCTAATCTGTCGCTCGGAATTTTCGACGTTCACACAATTGCGTACTGTTGCCGACTGAATAGCTTGGGTCGTGTCGTTTGGGAAAGGGTACTCCTCAAGATCCAAGATCCCCCTAAATACTGAATGCCTATTCTTTTCAATAGAGAAGATGTACAATAGAGATAATGTAGAGAAGAAGGTCAAAAATGTACGCAGCAGTCGAATATTTTTGGAACAAATCTGTATTATTACATTATATATATATATATATATATATAATGTATACATTTTATGTATATATACAGTAACTCGCATTAATATTCGAACATCATGATACTTTAGAAACTATTACCTTCTAAACATAATTTTTCTTGGAGTAAGAAATTTATTTACGACTTTTGTTTTAAATTGAAAAATTCAGTTTATAGTTCAGTTTGTAGTTATTAGAAATTATTTTTATAATTACATTTATATGATACAGTTTCATTAAGAATATATTAAACCATAGACAGAATTTTGCTTAATTTTGGTATCGCAAAAATATTCGAACATTTAACAAGATATAATAATATAAATATATATAAATGAAATGATAATAATTTTAGTACTTTGTTGGATAACCTTTTTGTTTAATAACATGTTGCAAATGTTTAAGTATATTAGAAATAATTTTTGTTAAATAATCTGGTGTAATGCGCATCCATTCCTCTTTTAATCGTAACTTTAGTTCTTCTTTCGATCTTGTAGGCGTAATCCGAATGTTACGATATAATAAATTCCATAAATTTTCTATGGGATTTAAATCTGGTGACTGTGGTGAAGAATGTAATACTTTTGGACAGTTGTATAATAAATATTCTTGCAATATTCGCGATTTATGTTTTGGATCATTGTCTTGATAAAATTTGAAACTACCTCGTATATTCATATTATTAGTACTTTTTATTAAATTGTCTTTTAAAATACTTAAATATTTATTTTTATCCAAAATTCAGTCAATGAAAACTAATTCACCCACTCCTTTACTTGAAATACAATCCCAAACCATTAAACTTCCATCGCCATGTGTCATAGTTGGCTTCAAATTTTTCAGTTTGAATTCTTCGTTTGCTTTTCGCCATATCATTTTTCGTCCATCGGATCCAAAAATGTTAAATTTGCTTTCATCAGCGAATATTACATCATTCCACCATATTTGTTCTTTAGAAATAAATTCCTTGGCAAAAATTAATCTTTTCTTCTGATTCGCTTCATTTATGAACGGCTTTTTACGAGCAACTCTATCGTTATAATCACTTTCTTTTAATGCTTGACGAACTGTATCAGAATGTATCTTCTTGCTAATCTCTTCGTATAATTCTGGTCAATTTTGTAGCATTATATATTAATCCAAGATTTACTTTTATTTTCCTAATAATTTTACGTAAGTCAAGTAATTTTGGACGTCTTTTCTGAGATATCGATTCAATGCGATGTTCACGAATATATCTTATTACAATATCTGCTACCGTACTCTTACTCAAATTAATTAATTTATCGATTTCTCGATATGAGAAAAATCTTCTTCTTTTCTCCTCAGTTTAGTTCATTCTGTCCGTATGCGAAAGATTTATCATTACTTTCCAAACATCTTGTATAAGCAAATTCAAGATTACAATGAAATCAAACACAAAATAAGTTCATAAAGAATATTTATTTTAGGACGTAAAATTTATAAAAATATATTATTATAAATTTTTTCTTTAATTTAGTTATTAAAGTTAACGTTGCAAAATCATAAAATTAATATTATACGCATTTGCTGCTTTTCTCAGAGACAGGCGGCCATCTTTAACTTCCTTTACCGCTGTCGCATACGTTTCTATATTTACAGATCCTCTGTTTGTCTTTTTTTTTAAGATTGCACCACTCCAGACTTTTATAATAATTAGACTCAATATGATAGAAAAAAATGAACCTGTTTCTCAACTCTTCTTGTTTTAAGTTCACATATGCGGGTGTCCTATCTGTGTTACGTCCTATCTATAGCGTAAATTTTTGTGAAAACACTAACGTTATTATCTATACATGTGAGAGTGAGTGAACACAAAATATGGCGCTGCTTGGCATGTCTTCAAACATGGAGATAAAGTTGGCAATATATTTATAGAAATTTGTGCACCATTCTGTTGAAGAAAAAAAAAATGTTCTCAATGGGGTAAGTTGTATAAAAAAATCATAAAAATGTGACAACTAAAAAAACTATTATAAGTGTAACAACTTACTCCGATAGCATTTTTTCCCCCATAGCATTTTTATAATTGATTGCAGCAGCCAATTAAAAATGCTATACTATATTCAGCCAATCATTTCTTTCAATGAGATGAATAGTTTGTGCTGCATAGATTATAAAAAAAATCTTCGTACAATGGTAATTGTATTGAAACGGACGATCACTCTAACATTATGTACAATATTCACAGTGTGAGTATATTATGTGACAAATTAGTAATTTCTAATCTAAATAGTATGCGCGTGCAAGCGAAAAATTATGTGTGTTGGTATGTGTTATTGGCTTAGTAAGTGGAGGACTATTAATTATTAAATTATGATATATATTGTAATTAACTGACCAATTGGTATTCTCTCTGGTTAGACAAATTTCTGTATCGATCACAACTCGTAGCTTCATCGCGAGTTGCAATCGATACAGAATTATTCGATTACATTTTGCTGTAGAATACTTAATTGATTATTTCATTCCGACGACTTGAATTGTCTTCAATTATATTTCATGTTCAAGATACAAGATTATTAAAGAAATATACCAAACTTTGAATGATTGGCTAATTTCTAATTAGGAATTTCAAGGTGAACAGTTCTTTGATCACCTAGAATTTCAACAAAATATTATAATAGAGTTTTTTATACTTGTGGCTTCGATCAACATCGAATCATTGTATAATCAAATATGATATAACTTTAAGCTATAGTATTTAGAACGCAAAAAAAGAGATATTAATTACGTTAATTGGATGCCTCTTGTAGAATACGCAATGAAGGAAGATCTACTTGATAGAACTTATATAATTAGGATGAATGATAAATTTCTTTAATTGTAATTAATTTAAATTAATAAACTAGTATAATAAACAAAATTTTTGACAGTACAATAGCACATTATTTCTCAGCAACTATAATAGATATATTTTCCATTTAAATAACATGTAAATAAAAAATTTCAAGGAGAGTTGCAGGTATCTTTTAAATAATAATTACAATATGTAATCATCTGATACTTTTGAAGTGATACAATAAATAACATATTATAATCAAGTTATATTATAATTGAGCAATTGTTGATAAGTAAGTCTTCAATATTTTGTTGTCAAATAATTATAACGAAGAACTAAAATCTTTTAACAAAAATTATGTATTTTATAAAGATTTGATTTTTAACTAGGTTATAATGAAATGTTTCGCCAGTAAATTAGTGTCGACATACTTGGTCGATGCAAAGCACGATTGTTAGTTTAGGAAATAACCCGATAATGGGACAAATCAAATGCAGACAATTTATGCTTGGTCGATAAATGCCCTAGGTGTTCGCAGCTGCGGCTGATCACTATGTCAATACGAACAAGGACGTTATTATTACAGTAGATCGCGCCAACGGGTAATTGGGTAATATTATGCTACGTGATATGTGTATATATATATATATATATATATATATATATATATATATATATAATGACATATTATATAATAATTAATATGATGGAATTACTAATTTCTTGATCTCATACTTTCTCAGAAGCAATAAAAGCTTTGTTACTCAAAGTTTACAATTCCATGATATTTACGCCATGATTCGAAATATTCTCAATATTCAACATCCTAGAATTGATCGTCAGAGCGATTACCGGTCGCTCTGTTGTGTGAGTGTTTAAAAAATCTGCGATTCATTTTGGATCGATACTGAACTATATAGGAGTAAACTTCGCCGCGAGGGCGGAGCGCGAGATTTTTCGACGAGGATGAATGGCAGGCAGAACAAAAAGCAACCCTTCTTCCTACTGTCGAGAGAACAGAAATCAGTGGTCACCGAATAACTTCCGAGTCGGCCGACTCGAGATCGATCGACTTCGTTCCGCTTCAAGAGGTTAGGCAAAGGTTATTGGACATCTCGTACATGCACAGCGGCGGAGGAAGCATACCGACGTAGGGGCACTCGGGTAGCTGCTGCTGCGTGAGATACAAGGGGTTGTATATCAAGGAGCCACGCCTAGCACGAGAACCACTTCCGGTCTAGACACGCGAGCTCTGCTTGCCTGCCTGCCTGCCTGCCGAGCCCCAGCCTTGAGCGTGGGATCGGTTCCCTAAATACGACGGCATTTACAACCTCCACCTACCATCTACCTACCACCCGGCTGCCACCCCCGCCCGTCCCATCGTCGCGTCGAAGCTGTTCTGAATCAGATTCTCCGACCGCGACTGAAATTCAATCCGAGACGATACGTTTTGCACGAATCTGTCGGGATTGAAAACTTCGACCTACCCTTATCGTATACGAAATGACTCTTAAAAAAAACCTATACAATAACGAAATGACATTTTTTTTTATTAAAACTTTGAAACAATCTTTTGCTCCAAAGAAAATGTGACTCAACGGTATTCTTTTTCACAACTTTTGAATCTGCAATATTAGCCCTCCATTGGCGATGTTAAACTTTAAAGGTACAGTCTATTTTTTATGAATTTTGATAGATGAATTAAAAAAATAAGTAAAACACAATCCAACTTGTACGATAGTAAAAACTCGTTGTTGAAGTTTTCACAAGTATGTAAAGAATTTTTTCAGATATTTACATAATTCGGTACAATATAAAGTTTGAAGATCTAGATTGCGGACGAAGGGTGAAAATTCCACATTGCTGACGGAGGGATATCTTGCATGATCAAGCATCAAGATAAAATCCTGTAAATTAACTTTCCCCCTTGAATTAAGTAAGAAATAGGATTTTATTATCTATTTATCCGTCGCTCCCTTCTTCGCAGAGGGAAACACGGACTAGTTTCCATGGAGGATCCCTTTTATAGACTCTGCGATTGATACTTTCCAAATAGCGTGGCATAGCAATCCGGGCCAATGGCCGTACGAAATAAAAGCTCGTGCGCACTATCGAGCTTAATAAAAATCTCTCCAGTAAATACGCAATGCGTAATATTTACGTTTAGCGACGTGTGTGCGTATATACCATTACTCGCGTCGTCGGCGAACGGGAGAGAGCGTATATCGTGATATTTACGACAAGGCGCTCTAATTCACGTTATAACTGGGATCGTAAAGTGTGGCTTTACTGCCGCGGTCTAGCAGCGACGATCTAACATCGACGGCAATAGCATTATACGAAGGATTCAGGTATCATTGCATTTAGTGGCAGGACGTACTTTGCTTCGCTCTTCGTTCGAGACGCGATCAATTAATCGTCATCACGTTGAAGCGCAGCTCGGCCTTGCTGGCCGAGATTCGCCGCATGGTTCTCGACACCCCGCAGGGCACACAAATGCCACCGTTGGTGTTCGGAGAGAACAATGCTCAAAGCAATCAGTATTAAAGGCTTTCACATAGATAAGAAGTAACGCCGCAGATAATTAACCTCTTCATATTAGCAACTTTATACGTAGTAATTTCGAATTCTCATTCTTCCTGTTTTTCTCCCCTGATATAAATAAATCGTTTTTTCATGTGTAAATAAAATAACGTAAAGAAAAAATAACTTGTATATACATACGTGTTTGTATCCGTAAACGTACAAAATAAACCACAATCAGGTACGAATGTACTGAATATCATTACAATGGTCTCTTTCTCTCTGTCTATTAAGCTCGAAACAACTGATTCATAAAGAAATAACATACAGTTGATGTTATCACAACAACGGAAATTGGCCCTGGAAACTGGTTTGCATCGAAACCGATATCGGTTGGACATGAAGGGGTTAAATGAACAGTTACTGTGATTTCGCGATAAAGGACGCACCACATTTTCCATGTAATGGAAATAAAATTCTTTGACTGAAGCCTTCTTCAAAAATAAATAGCGTATGTATTCGATTACAAATGAATTAAAAATAACGAGTGAAACTGCGAGTAAAAATATTCTTAAATATATCGCGATATTCCTCTGGAGTGCAATAGATACTGGAGGACCCAAAAATACATTTGATCGTTTACCTTGAATAAAATCGTTTGTCAGAGTAATCAATGAATCGGCAATATGATATGCGAGCGAATCTTGAACTAATAAAAATGTCGGTGGACTCTGCGTGAAATTCCAGTCGAAATTAAATTTCAGCCAAGTCAACAAAACTTTTCTCATCTCTGCTCTGAGTGCATTTCCCTCGTTCTACTCGCTTTTTAACACGTTGCTGTCCTCTCTCTCTCTCTCTCTCTCTCTCTCTCTCTCTCTCTCTCTCTCTCCTCCCCCCCCTCTCTCCCTCTCTGTTTGGTGGTCTCCTCCAACCACTCTTTGACGCAAATGGGGAAAAGTACTTTCCACGAAACAGTAAATCGCGCTTCCAGTGTTTCGCGAGCGGAATAACTTTGCGATACTGTAATATGCGCAACGTCACTAAAGTTTCGCGTATAAAATACTCGATCTATTTATTTCTGTCAGAAGTAAAATAATCATTTCTTTCTAGCTATACGCAAAATGAACGCTCTATAAACGCGTACATTCTCTCTCAATTTTTTTTTCCAGTTTTACGAATTAATTTCTCCACAACGTTAAACGTTTCACTAAAATATTTATTTCGCGGAAAACGCGGACGCGCCGGCATTATATTTCAGTACGAAAACAATTAATGTCATTTTGACGGTAAATAGTCGCTGTCATATAGATGCCCTGGTAAAAGATTGATGTAAATGCGCGTTGATGGAACGCGATAGAATTGTCTTTCGCATTCTCGGGTTAGTATCTTGATAAATCTGGTTACTCACCGCGTCAGCGACATCAAAATGCATCTTCGGCAGAGTTTTCGATACTTCACTTACCTGAAAATATACAAGAGAAATACGTGTTCATTTAAAAGTGACACAAAACATATTATATAGACTTGTTCTTTTTCCTCTGAACTTCTTGCACCGCATTTCGTGTTCCTTTCTTTTTCTCCATCATGAAAATAAAAAGAAAAAAAGAAAGAAAAAAGAACCGTGCAAAAAAATTCAGTTAAAAGGAACAGATATATTGAAAATTTTAAGAGCAACAGCAATCTAGATGGGATGATACAACACATAAATCTAAGATATAAATTTAAGATACTTCAGAAACCGACCTTAGCATAAATGTGAAAGATTGATAAGTCAAATTTCCATTTTCTGTTCCTCTAAAGATACCAATTTGTGAATGAAAGCAAGAACAAATCAGATTTTAATTGAAAATTTCGTTGTCACAAGGGTTTTGCGGATTTACTGACGACAAGGTAAAATTCAAAAAGGAAAACGGAAAAGAGGCATAAATTCGAGATTGTACATTAACAATACTGAAGCGCAAAGGGTAAGGGTTTGGTGAAAATGGTTGTAGAAATAGGAGAATAATGGGAAGCACTAAGTGCGTCACTCACAGCTGACACTCTTCGTACCTAAACAAGCAACTGTTCGTTTAGATTAATGCTCCTTTTTACCAGTTATTTTTTTTTCTTCGTAGCTTTACAAATTTAAACATTGTATTCTACTAATTGTGTTATATACTATTGTACACGCGCGCGCACGTCTTATTTTTAATTAAATGTAAAGTTTAAATTAATTAAATAAAAAACAAAATAATTTAATTAAATATAAAACAATTTCTCTACTATAAAAAATTATTTATATTTTATTTGTTCTCTAAATAAAAAAAAACGACGAAAGAGAATAAAAGAGGAGGAAGAAGACACGCATTATCTATTGTCACAAAAAAGCAAGAATGAAACAGAGAAAACAAGATATATATATATATATAGTATACTCCATATATTTTCAAGAAGAAAATCCGTCAGTAAAATATTCTCCGATAATCCTTCGTGTGTGATAACGTCACTAACCTATTTTCATGGAAGAACGTCACACATGTCCGTGGCGGATAGTAATTATATTTGAGAGACTCGCCTGGAGAGTATGCAACCGCCGAGATGGGAAATATTCTCGTTCACAAGGCGATGATGACGGTAAATATCCTCTATCGGGATGCGTTTCCCTTCAGGCTGCATATCCCGCTCGAAATCAGTATCACACACACACACACACACACACACACAACACACACATACATACACATACGCACAGGTTGAGCGAAGGTGATCGAACTGAAAGACGATTGCCTCATATATCGATAAAGAGGTGAAGGTAAAGTAAGCGGGCGGTAACTTTTCGCGGGAAAAGAAGATCGACAAGAAATGGCCGCGAGCGGCGGCTTCTACCGCGCGACATGTAAATCGCGGGGGAGTATCGCGCGTTCACACTATCATACACCCCCGCACGCACACTCATGCGCGTATGTATCTACTATTGTGACGAGCTAAACTGTGCGCGGTCGAGCAGCAATGCGTATTCGCTTGACGAGTAGCGAATACAGTTTATACAGTCGAAGGGCGGAACGTTCAAACGTGTGACGTGCCTCTCTCCCTTGTCTCTGCCGGAAAAGTGATAGTTCCCGGAATTATTTTTCACCGTCGTTGCATCTCGCCGGCTCGTTTTTAGCTCGTTTCCTGTGTGGAGGGGTGTGGAGGTCGATTCTGTACGAGATGGATGGATTGATATCCTGGGATCATGATGGGTCTTTCTCTCTTTCCAGGGGAGGAGACGCGAGACAAGGTATAAGTAAGTCAAAAAAGCACGAGGCGTACGCACTTAACAAATATGATAAAACGAACGCCAATACGAGCGTTATTCCGTATATAAGCACTCGTATCTCTTTCATTTAGTAAAAAAAAAAAATCTGCAAACGCTGAGTGGAATTATTCGCTGAGTTGGACGATTGCTTTCGACGGACACCGCGTGTTTATTTTATTTTTACTGTATAGAGCGCACGGAGTGAATGATGAAATGGAACGACTGCGTCGTCGGTGTAACAGCAATTATACGTTAATTTAATATACGCGAAAAATATCTGCTCGGGAAATAAACTTGGGATCACGCGCAAAATGCGATTTACAAATAAGCCGAGTGCGTCGAAGTGCATCGGGAAAGAGATTACGCGGGACGAGGGGGATAGAGTTTTTAATTAATTTTTGTAATTCGTTGTAATTGCACAGGATATAATTTATAGACAGCAATTTATCGTTATTGATTAACGCTGATTCGAGCGCGCATATGCACAGATTCGCGCGATTCGGTTGACCGGCAATCGCAATTTGCTATAATTACATGTGGCCAACTATATGAAGCGGGATGCATACAAATAAGCACTTCGACACTCGATATTTTTGGCTCGTCTGTTCCATTCGAGTTTCCCAAACTAATTTCCAGAATTAATCGTTACCGAGCGGTAACGTAGGGAGTTTTCGCGCTCGCAACAATATAGTAGATCGATTCCAGATACGAATCGATCCCTGTCGATCGTCTTACATGCTTCATCGGCAGTCGTGGTTGATATCTGGCAGAGCTAACGTTCGTTCGCTCGCTTGCGTATATCAGCTATCTGGTAGTGCGATGCTGCACCAGAAATTCCATGACGTCGGCAAATATTGACTCGCCCGGGAGAGATCCGGCAAGCGTACGAACCAAGTCCGTCGGGATAAATTATGTATTCTAGTGCTGTGTCAATACCTTACTACGAATTGCGTAATGATACGCGCGTATGTATCAGAGAGAGAGAGAGAGAGAGAGAGAGAGAGAGAGAGAGAGAGAGAGAGAGAGAGAGAGAGAGAGAGAGAAAGAGAGAAAATTTATACCGGGTACTTCATCTTAGTTACATCAAATTTTAATTACGAATTCTTTGATTGATTCCTTGGACCGATTTTTCCGTTACGAATATTTCGAAAGCATACTTCTCGTCGTGAAGATATTTAACATGAATTGTTGACGTATCCGAGAAAGACTCGTTCAATCAAGTTTAATTCCATGGGGAATCTGTCCTTAAATATGATAGAACGCGTTATACACGACAGGTGTCGACTCTCACGCATCGTCGAAGAAATTATTCGCCACGCAGTTCGGATTCGCGACATAACGCAAGCACAATTTAATTACGATAAATTAATGAACGTCTGTAGCGCGGTCCAAAAATGGAAAAATGACGGCGCCGGATAAATGCGATCGGATCGACCGCAAAATCCGGAGTACCCGCGAGGCTTTCGAAATGCCGGTGATTTACATTCCGTGATTATTCTCATCCCTCTCATTCTTGCTGTTTGTGTTTTACTCTTTCTCTTTCCTATGTGATAGGGTTGACCAAGATAAATGCGGTAGACTGGTGGGTGGTAGGTATACACGCGAGATTTTCGGGCTGTCTGAGAGAGGGAGAGGGAGGAAGGGAGAGAAAGGGAGAGAGAGAAAGAGAGAATTTTCCAAAGCGAAGTATGGTGAGAGCGAGGGTGATTGGTACCCGATAGTTTTTCCTGTATATTTTCCTGGGAGGCAAACTGACCGATAGCACGATATCGAAAAGTGAAGGGACTGTCCCATGTCTTTGATCCTCCTCTTGTCGTCGAGTATCGTTCATCTAACGTCGCATCTTTGACGGAACTTGCAAATCTTGCGTCGTCCAAATGCTCCCATTTGACGTGTGTCTGAGCATTGGGAGCAAATCGGTAGAATCGGGCACACAAAGTTCGAACACATGCGAAAACGTGCACAATCGGAACATTTCCCGGAGGAATCTCCGTTTCGGACGGACTGGTATTTATAATAGTTCTCCTTCGACCGAAGCGGTTGCGTTTTAATCCCACGTTCGGAATTCGAGATATCTCCCAGCTTGGATGCGATCGTATCGATGACGTAAACGGTGATTACCC
This sequence comes from Acromyrmex echinatior, assembly GCF_024713525.1. Lineage (NCBI taxonomy): Eukaryota > Metazoa > Arthropoda > Insecta > Hymenoptera > Formicidae > Acromyrmex > Acromyrmex echinatior. Next base: position 2,659,186 of record NC_141853.1, read on the forward strand.
CTTTTCCTCGGACAACGGACGCACTTGATTTGTATTACACTCAGGCGCATAATTACCATATGTTTTTGCATACAGTGCCTGTAGTGTGATTCTATATTAAAAATATTTATCCGTACCCGCGAAGCGAATCGAGTTGCATTCGTTACACGGTGCGGCGTGCAATTTTGCGAGATAACATCATTGCAACATGGCGATGCAAATACGAAACCGCGACGGTATAATATATACCGCGGCCGGTCGAATAGATATTAGCGCACGATGTGTGTGTGTGTGTGTGTGTGTGTGCGCGCGTGCGCGCGCGCGCACGATGTGTGTGTGTGTTGTGTACATGTTACATACGCGTTTTACGCGCACGGTTCTAGTCGCACCGCGTTGGCTTATCGTCGCGAAATGATATTTCGCCTGAAGCTGACCGAATGAAAAGCTGGCATTCCCTCGACGATGCTTTTGGTAAAATTCCCTTGTGTTTCAAAGTTTCATTGCGCCATTTGCAATTGCAACAATCCATTGCGAATGATAAGAACCCGCTGGCGATTTCCGTGACTCTCTTTACACAATATTTTCTTTTTTTTTTTTAATCTTTAAACGTATTATTACAGTACAAAAAAAAAGAATATTAAACAAAAAAACATAAAAAAAAATATAATTTGTTTCTTTTAGTATTTTTTACTGCCAACGCATCGTGGCTTGTCAGTTCAATGCAGTGCAAGTAGTACTAACTCATATTGATCAGACGCGGCTGCCAGCGGCTTGCATTGAGAATTATTACAACCTAATCAGTTTGCAAACATTTCGCATTTGAAAATCTTTAACGTCAATTCGAAGTAATATTACAATTAATATTTTTCTGGGTCATTCAGATTTCCAAAAATATTTCAAAAAATAATTCATTAGAAAATTTATTTCTAGATTTAACCCTTATCGTACAATTCATATAAACATGGGTCACTCGAATTCGTTCGCTTTTTCATTTATTCAGAATGATTCAAAAAATCTCTAAAAATTCACCAACATACTTTCAACTTTCTAGAATAAATATTGGAACTTCATTTTGGAAAATAATAAAATCTAATATAATTTATAAGTACTGAAGGACTCAGGGAAAAAAATGGTATTTGATTTAAAAAATGAGTAATTTTCAACAAGAGACATAAGGGAAAAATCGAGTTAAAATATGCATTTTTTATTTTTGTCTAATAAAATGTATTTTTTAATAAAAAAAAATATAAAATGTAACTACATTTTTAGATAAATATGTAAAGGCAAGGCGTAACTCGTCTCAACAGCTCTACCCCATTTTGTTTTTAAAAAGTAAATAATTCTTTCTAAACATTTTTTAAATGAAAACAAACATTAATTTAGAATAAAAATAGAATACTTATAATAATTTTGACACAATTTTTATTTTACACGAAAAGCACCCTTTGTATTCTAACATGGGGCACTCAGCATCAAAACAGGAATCGCTCGATCATTAGTGACCCATACTTGTAAGGATTAATCATAAAGAGAAGACAGCTCAAAATGTCAATTGTAATTAATCTTAAAATTTTCAGAGGAAGCAACTTTCCGAAAATTCCTCTTCGTGATCTGCACAAGGGACATTTGTACTATATAGCGAGGAAATAATTCGCTAACACGACGCGTCCCGATCCGTTGACGACGCTTTCACATCACAAGGACGACCGTAATACGTCTTTCGCGCGAACGCGAGCGTGCGTGTGTATATACAGACAGATCTCAGGTATGTACATAAATGTGTGGGCGATGTCGTTAATGGATTTCGCGTTTATGTACACATGCTGTCGCGGCACCTAAAGCCAGCCGCCGCGCCGCGTCGGAGGAGGATGGATCGGCGAAAACGATGAAACGAGACCGCTGCCTGGTAAGTTTCGACGCGAGAGTTCAGCGTGGCTTTAATGCATCTCGCGAACTCTCCTACGCCCGTTTCGCGCCCAAACTCGACGATTAAGGCGAGATTGAAAACTTTGGAGTACGATCCACATCGACTGGATTAGTTTCCGTTGGCTCCTATCGCTGACTCTACCGACGGTTTTATGACGAGTTTTGAGAACTTGGAAAAATTAAAAACGTCAAAGAAAAAAAGTAAAATAAGAAAAACTTTAAAAATATGTGTGAAAAACGAAAAAAAAAGACAAAAAAGACAAAATTTACGATAACGATATCTATCGAGTAATATTTCAATAATGTTATCTATATTTTCATTGTTCGCATTGTTGTTTTCTCGTGTACATATCTCGTATGTATCAACCTGCTTGTTTTTGAATCTTTTTATCGATTCGATTTACAGCTGTTTTTTTTTCTGAAACGTTGCAACGACGAACCGACTATTCGTTTCAGAATCAGGAATGATTCGTTAACGCAATCGCCACGCCGGCAGAAACGTACAAACCATTTGCCGCGTAGAAGCTAAATAAACCTATGGGTACCATTTTGCTCTATGAAATTAGCAAGCTTGCACGTGTCCGTAAATATTAGGGAAAAAGTCAAGTAAAAATATCGAACTGCCGATAAATATCGGCCCAATGCTTAATGCATTTGTCGATTAATATAAAGATTCTCGATGTAATTGAACGCTGGCTACGGTTACAGATAACTCGGCCGTACCTTGGAAATCTAAAAATAAATTCGCGTCGTGTACTCCGTTTGGAAACTCAATAATCATTCGTTCGGTTCTCCGACTGATAGGAAATAACAAAAAAAAAAGGGAAAAAGGAAACGGACGACAGAAAGGAAAACAAAAAAAATTCGACCGACTTCCGTCACCGGACTGGAAATCCCATGAGAAAATCCGCGTGATATATACATAGCCGCGCACGTGTGTATTTTAGCGTGTCGTAGCCGCTGTGGGTATTAACTTTATGTGGAGTTTCGCTCGTCCATCGGAAACCCGATCAAACCGTTCATCGTATTTCAATCGCACAAGAGCGATTTTTTGTCCGCGTCGTTCCGATGCTTTTTTTTCCCCTCCCTTTTGCTCTTTCTCTCTTTATTTCTCTTCTCTTTTTCTAGCGACCCACCTTCAATCCTCGTTACCGCGAAGGTAGTCTCAGAGGTAGGTATTCGCGGACATTATGGATACAGTGATGCTCTTTGACAGAATATTAGCTGCGCGAGTGAAAGCGTGCAAAGTGAGGTAATTAAACCGCACGACGGAAAAATCGCATTTGACACGAAATGCGCGTTTATCGTTTAGTTAAACGTGAAACACAAATATTCGTCACCTCTGTGTTCATTCTTTCGTTAATAATTGTATGTTTTCATTTTTGAACTTTCGATTCAGATTATCGATTCGAGTTTCGATTAGCGAGCAACTTGGCCAAATTAATTATATTATATGCTATTTGTTATTTGGTGTTATTTTATGAATACAATGCGAATTTATTATTGAATAGTACATCAATTAATTTTTACAGCGTAACAGTTCTCCAATTTCAACTTGTTCCAATAATCCACTTATTATTTTGCTTTTCATCCGTAAATCGAAAACGCGAAATGCGAAAGAGTGTGTTAATTTGAGCGTGTTTCGGCGGATGAATTTCATTTAAGAAGCAATGTTGTGCCGCAATTTATCAGATATATCGCGATGTCGTAAAGTGTCATAAATAGACCGTAAATTTCCCCGTCGATAACTCGACTACATTCGCATGCATTTTGCATAGAGGCGAGCAATATAAAAACACTCGTGAAATTTTGTGATTACGCCGATTCACTGTAACGCATAAAAATCTACGAATCGCGTAATTTTTCGGTTTTATTAAACGGTGAATAAACTTCGCAGTATCCGGAAAGTTTTAACAACACCATCAAAATGCACAAATTGTATCTTGTAATTATTTGTATGTAATTATACCTTTTAATCTGTAACGCACGTGAACGCATTTAATGTCACTTAAAGCGGCTTTCGTCCCACTACATATGAAATCGCATTCCTGTCCTCGTTGATTCTTTTCCCTCGTTCCTTTATTTTGACGTATTTATGTACACGTACGTGCGATATACATGAGGGTGCAAATACCACTCACAAACTGTGTGTGTACGGAAATACTTACGAGTTCGTGCAACCGACAGCTGGGTCTCCCGTTGTATATACGTATATACGCGTACATGTGTATTTCTATATATACGGCGCGATAAAAGTGCAGGTAAATCGTGGCGGGCTGTACGGTTCTGCAGCCAGTAAATTTTGCGGGAGTTATGTTGCGAGCGAAAACGCGCACTATACCATCCCAAAATCCAAGCAACGCGAGCATCGACTTTTCTCCTTCGTTCCTTTTTTATGAAGAATACTAGTTTACGCGATTTGTAAATTTCTGACTGCAAGTTAAACGCGCGTCGCTATGATCAATCTTTCAGACATTTAATCGCACGCACATTGTTACGTAAAATATTAAAAGAAGATTAAAGCGTCCGCTAATAATTTTTCAGATGAAGACATTTGATCCCCTGGGATATACTTCAATGGTCTTCATGAAACTGGGTTAGCAATAAGAAAATCGCGAGAACGTTGAAAACTCGTTTAACACAATCTCTCCATTAAATCATATTAAAATGAAATAGTGCTTAGCAGTTTTCCAGAAAACTCAGTAACTTTTCTTTCTTGAGGAACGGCATCGGCGGAGTTGTTTTCAACTTCACACTTTTGACACGTATATTGAATCCTTTGCGCCACGTTTCTCACGTGCAAGATTTCTAATAAATTCAACAGGAGGGCATTGAATTGACGTTCGACAATTTGTTGCCTCTCCGTATTTCAAATGTCTCAAACCTTAATCCTACCTCGTTGGCATATCCATCGAGACATCCGTTTGATAATTCCCGCGACCAACTGGGCTCTCCCTCGTAACGTAACTGCAACGTAGCCACAGCTGCGCGTGAAACGCAGCGTGGGCAGAAGTCTCGTTCACGCGTTGCACGCGGCGTGACGCATCGCGGTGTATGGAATTGAGCGGTGAATTGCGGTGAATTGCGGCCAGTTATGTACCGCCCGTAGAATACGGGATTATGCTAAATTCAATCGATAAACGCGACGGGAGCCCGCGGGCGTCGTTGAAACGCGACGGTGACCGACCGATAATAACGATAATGCCACCGCCGATGACGACAATGACGATGATGATCGCGATGATGACGATGATCGGGTGAAGAGGATGATGACGATGGCGGCCGCGGCGCAGCAGTGGCGATGATGCGCGTAACCGCAGCGTGTGTTGCAACAAGCATGTTGCAAGTGGATCGTGATATAGGGATACCAAGTATGTCGGCCGACCGATCGTGTAAACGAACGAGCCGCTTCGATCGATCTGCTTTGGTGCTCCAACTGCGTTTGCATTAATCGTATCACCGCGTCAATTTTAATATAGCGTTATCGGTCTCCGCTATGCGATCGTGAAAGGGCCTTCAAAGAGGCTTTAAAGTGATTACGATAGCACGTTTGGAAGGTTGTTTCGACCAAAGTTATTTACTAGCGATTAATTATTCGCCTATCATTCGACTCGAGAATAAGCGAGGTCGTCAATAAAAAGCAATCCTGTTTCGAAGATGCGAAACGTTTAGCTTGATAAAATTTACGGGTGATCATTTATATCAGCTATTTCCGAACAAAATCTGATGGACTTTACTTTCGAACAGATTGTATCGTTCTGCACTTTCCAACAAATACGGCTTGGCATTTATATCGTTACGTTTATTACGTTATTGTGTTGCCCATTCAAACGTTTTAACCAGAATCACAAAAATGTGTAAAACGCGCGTTTGTATTCTTCCCTGCAATGCATCATATAAGCATGCATTTATACTGCAATTTTGGGTGAAATGCATGCCGTGTTACGACAGCAATTACAGAAAAATGCACGTAGTATTTATATAAATATTCCTTTAGAGTATCTAAATAAAAAAAGTACAGATACAAATGTGCAAATAGTACAGGGGATACATGACGAATCTTCGGTATTCTGAAGTGATGAGAAATAAATATACATATTTCTGCATGGATATTTTTATCGTCAAGAAAAACTAAAACTTTGACCAAAAGTTACCAAACTTCCATATAAGCATCTTTAACACAAAAGATATCAGCCAAGTATTTCACTTTACGCTAAGTGCGCTGTAGCATATCATTAATTATGATGCTAATGGCGGTCAAAATTCGATTATATAATATATTTACGTTTGACACCTTGTGGTGGAATAAAAGTTGCATTTAACACTTGGCGGACTTACAAGCTTCAATAAGGGTGAGAGGGTTCTGTCTTGTTGGAACATCGTATGCAAATGTGCAATTTGTGAAAAAGCAAACAGTTTTAGCATATCCACTCTCTAAAAGTGAATCAGTATATTATTACTGAAAAACAGTAAATATTTACATCAGTTATAAGTAAAGCACTGAAGTTACTAATCACTTTTACAGATCAGATAGTTGTTACAGCGCAGTGTCTTCATTAAAAAAAATAATTCGTAATCATATTAAATATATTTAATAATCAAACAGCTCGATAATCATGTTTTTTCTTATTGAAATTTACAAGTGTTAAGATGCAACTTTTCTAAGTCATAATTTACTCCGACAAAGTGCTGAACGTGAATATTTTGCGCAATTCAAATTGTGATCTCCATTGACACCATAACTCACTTGGAATGAAATGGAATACTAATTTAAAATCCATATTAGTATTAAAGGTCATGTAGAAGTTTGGTAATTTTTTACAAGAAACTTTTTTAGTTATTCTTTAAAATAAAAATGTGTTTGTTTCAATTTCGTATCATTTTAAAATATTGTACTAAAGATTCATCGCACGTTATAAGACAAAAAATAAAACTTGTGGAACCCATTTATAACTAAGAAAGACCTAAAACAAAATGGTATGCTCGACATGTTCTAATATATTTTTTTATCGCCAGACTTTTATCTCTGTCTCTTATAGAAATTTGTCGTCGCTCCGTCTTCTCGTCATAATTTATTGTTACGATACATCGAGTCTACAGGAGAAGTGGCAAAGTGCATCTCGAGTATATTTCGCTGGAGTGCACCGCGCGTGTTCGCCGGTTGGAACAGCGGACGAAATGCATTTAAATAGCGGCTACCGCTCTCGCGGTAGTAGCACAATGATGCTTCCGGTCAGCAAGTAGCACAATGGTCCGACCCGGGCCACAGGATCCGCTGCCATCGTCGCCTCCTTTTCCCCCGCCATAATTTAACCCTGCTTTGCATATAAAAAGCAACAATGGGCCACGGCTCCGTGCAGCCAGAGCGAAAATTTGATTTGTCGTCCCACTGACTGCACTTTTTGTGGCTACCCGACCGACCCACTCTAGGCACCCTTCCCGTCCACCCCCGCAGCAAGTCGGACCGTACGAATTCTCGCGAAATTGCCTGCTTTCCGTAATTCATTGTCAACGCGAAATTCTCTGGCGGATTTTACACCGTCGACTCCTTGCTTCCGGTGTGACACTCGTAAAGATCGTCCGCGGATCCGACATTTAAAGTTGAAAATTGATAGAACCTATGATTGTAAATTTATACACCTCTTAAAAAGATCAATACGTTGGCAAGAACATCGTTCTTGGCAAGTAAAAATCTACAGGAGTCAAAATTTCTCGTATAAAATGTTAATAATTGTTATTATATTTATAATTAAATAATGATTTACTTTAAAAAAATGACTACGTTAGAATAAGTAGTATTTATTTAAAATGGCATAAATATCATAGGCGAGTCGTGTTAAAATCCAGCAGTTTCGTTTAGTTCCTTAATTTACTATATTTAGGTAGATCCAAAAGTAATAAGAATCCGACTAATCTTGAAATGTCTCTTTTCGCGCAGATGATATTGCTTGTCAGATTGCAGCCTGCGGGAGTCGCAAGATTTAAATCATTTTTTTCCTTAAAACGAGAATGAAACGAGGAAAAGATGAAGGAAAGGAAAAAAACTAGTCACGGCTAGAGATGCACATTTGAATTTCAGCAACATCAAGAATCTGCCCCTCTACTTTTGTTCCACCAATTGACGCCGCTCTCCACTAGTCGAACGCGGCGTCAATTGGTGGAACAAAAGTAGAGGGACAGATTCTCGATGTTGCTGGAATATGTCAAATGTGCATCACTAGGCCTCGAATATAAATATTTGCTCGTCACGGCTATATCCTGCATATCTAACACGCAAATAATATGTTGTAATCTGAAACATGGAATTTGACGCGGAAATCAGCATTAGCTGCTATCGAATAAATGATCGATATTTATGCTTATATGCCACGCACGCTCATCTTTGGGGATCATGCGTAGATGTGTGGATAATATCTCGTTCGAGATATGTCACGACCTCGTTCGACGCTCATGTAATTTCAACCGATACATGAATCAATATTATGCACGAGAAACCTCGTACAAATCGACGGGCTAATCAGATATCGCAGCGTGCGATTGATCGGAAGATCGCACAAATCGAGTTTCGTGTATATTAATAGCTTTAATAGTAGTATTAATAATTATGCAATTAATTAATACTTTAAAATCGTAATCAGATTATATACAACACATATCTATTCTAACTCTTACATTACTATATAAAATATAATAATTATTCGAAGAAGATATATGATATCATATCTATCATATATAATATATAATCATATATATCCTATAATAATTATATACAGTGGTGGCAGAAATAATAAAGATACACCGCAGATAAATCGTAATTTTATCAGCAGAAGATAGAAAAAAATATTCAGATCAATTATTATATGTAGAGGTAATATTTTAAGTATACTTTGATATTTTCTCATAGTTAATGCGCCATCAGAACAAATTAATCTTTGTTTCATCGTTCCAAAGAATATTTCTCCACTGCTTCTCTCTCTCTCTCTCTCTCTCTCTCTCTCTTTCTCTCTTCACCAACAGTTTTTAAATATTTATTCGCAAAGTTAAACGATCTCTAATATTCTTCTTACTCAACAGTGATATTTTTCTTGGGGTTCTAGTACACAATTTAGTATCTTGCAATCTTTGACGAATTGTTCTTGCTGATATTGATGCATTAGTTTGCTCCTTCAGTGTAAAAGAACTCACAAAGGCTTTGCATTTCCGAAGTAATTGCCGGTCAAACTTCCGGTGTTTTTCGAGATTTCCCTCGCGATTCTACAGACTGCTGTGCTTTTAAGGCGTTAGCAATCATATTTTTAGACCGTCCTATCAATTTAGATATTTCCCTGAGAGAGATTTTCCATTTTTACGAAGATTTTTATCAATCTTTTCTCCTTAGCTACAATGTTTCGATCTACCCATTTTTCATCAACTGTAAACAAGATTTATTACAAAATAATTTTGTAATAAATAATCTAGCATTAATACATGTGTTTGCAAATCGAAAAAGAATAACAAATAAGTAATTAGTGTACCTATTATTTCTATCACCACTGTTATAATGAAGAAAGAATAAAAAATATTTCGATAATGGCGTGCCAAAATTTTTGCTCAAAATAATGCCTTCACAACAGTATAAATGAAGAAAAATAAGACGGAATTTCTAAGAGAATACGGATAATAGAAGATCCAGGATAACAAAGGAGATTTATTAATCAATTGAAGAAATTAATCTGCGCAAAAAACGGCCACAAAACAAACGTCGGAAATTGCCTAGAGCTTTTTCTCTAGTTAATTCGTACTCGGTCATATACTTTCGCTTCCACTATAACAACAGGACGGCCTCATACAGAACTGTCTCCACGTTAATTGTGATATTTTTGCAGCTTCAAAAGGATCCTAGATTTTCGGAACAAAGAGAGAAAGAGAGAGAAGGAGAGAGATAGTGTTAATTATCCGTTTAATTAGCGAATTATATTGTGACGGACGACATATATATGCGTATAAAAATAGTGAGCTTTTTGATTAATCTGTTCGTTGTCTCTTGGCAGCTATTTCGTCCAATTTTGATCTTCCATCAAATCTTTACCATTCAAATAGAAAATCTAATCTTACGACTCTTATATTTTCATATAATATTATAAATACTTTAAGAATTCTTATAAAGTTTCATTTTCTTCTTATAAAATTTCATTTTCTTCCATTTAGTTTTATTTTCTAGACATTATAATTAATATAATTATATAAGACTTTCCAAATTTAAAAAAAGAAAACTGAAGGATCTTCTTTTATAATTAGTGAATTTTAGATTATGTAAAGGTAATAAAAACTTGTGATTTCTTTCTGGCGGCAATTAGTAATACGAACCACATTTAAAAAAAATACTACGCTTGCAATAAGTATAGCTTTTGGGGTAGTTGTAACAATTTACCCCGTGTCTGGAATTGATAAATTAATAATTTCAACAATTATAAGTGAAAATTAGACTAATAAGAATATCAAACAAGAGAAATCCTATGATAAATCGAAGCAGATATTATTGCTTAATAATATTCATTGTAAATATTTCAAATCCTGACTAAGGAAATATTTCTTGCAATAAATTTTTTTAAGGCAGTATTTTAAGATGCTTATTAACATGATTACTAAATTAACGATAAATACAATCTGTGATATTATTTCCAACTTTAGTTTATGATGCATTTCAAGTCCGATAAATCGAATCGGCGCGTAATTTATAGAATTGAAAAATATATTTCCAAATTTGCATATAGATATCGTTAAGCACCAAGATCTACTTCGATTAAAAATATATACGATTTTTTTTTCTCTTATTTATTAATTAAAGTTCAAATTTCTTTCTTTTAGTTGATAAACAGATAGATATTTAATAACTGAGTTTATCCAAGAAAGAAAAAAATCATCGTTAAAAAAAAGTTTTTGTAAGTAATTTTATATCCTAAAATAAATATTTCATATGAAGTATTTATGTTTAATTTTATCATAATCTTGAATATGTTCTTTTATATATATATATATATATATATATATATATATATATATTATATATACTAAATTGAGACGAAAAGTCCTTTATCATTTTGCAATTTTCACAATAGTTAACAATTAATTACTAAAAATTGCTGAATATTCATTTTTAATCATTTTTTTCTCAAATACTATCAACTTTACAGAAAAACTGCAAGAGACAAAAATTGTTTATTTTTTTCAACATTCCTTCCAAATGAGTAAATCTCACTTTAAAAAGAGTGAAAATCTGCCACTCTTGAACAAGAGTGGCCGTATTTTTACTCTTTTTTCAAGACAGACTAAATTTTCAGTCTCTCCGAATGAGATTTTACTCCACGAGATTTAGTGAGTACATACACGTACACTGAGAAAAAAATGCTGTTGATTTAATTAAAGTCTACATTACGGGCTATCACTAACATAAGTAATTAATTCATGCATATTTTTATTGACATAAAGGCATAAATTGTTATTTCAATAATCAAAGCCTTTATATCAATAAAAATATACATGAATTAATCACTTATGTTAGTGATAGCCCGTAATATAGAATTTAATTGAATCAACAGCATTTTTTCTCAGTATACACACACACGCACACGCACACGCACACATACATACACATGTATATAAATTTGTTCTTAGTTTAATAACAATGAGAAAAAAATTGTAACAAGCTTAATTTAACAAGCTACCACTACTTGCAACAAATAATTTGTAGATACAGTACAGACAAATGTATTCAAAATAAATATAAGCATTCTTCTATCACGGAATCTAATGCTAGTCTCTGCTATTCCAATCAATTATTAGTAATAGAAGCAATCATGTATCTGCTGGATAGATTTTTATTAGTTAGCCATACTGATTATTTGCAAAAAGTACAAACAACGATTTAACAAATATAATTATATCATATAAATCGTGTATTATTTGTTACAGTGATGAATAATAAACAAGAAATAATTTGCAATAATAACTAATCGATTCGTTTTCCTACCAAATCATCACATTTGTTATCACTTTTTGTTCTAATAAAAACTTATTTCTCTCTCAGTAAACTAGCTGCATAAGAATGAGTTTACCTATTGACAAAAAAAATTCAATTTTTTATGTTTAAAAACATTAATACAAATTTTTAAAAACTAGTTAAAGTGGTTCTTTAGTAAAATGCCGACAATTTGAGATGCTTCACCAATGCCCACCCAAAATTACAAATATCTGCATAATTTGGATAAAATATTAAAACTTAATAAGACATATCTTAATGAGATCATATGAAATGTACGATAATGAAGAGCTGCAGCTTCATCCAACGAGAACAAAATAAGATTATGTTTATTTTTCGAGGTTAAATTTATATTGTAACAACCGCGGTCTTTCCTAAGAGATGATAAAGTAGAAATAATTTTTCTGGTAAATAAATTATTTTTTATTTTTTAATTTTTAATTTTTTTAGTTTTTATATTTAAATAAATTTTCTGTTTCATATATGTATGCTGAAAATATGTATACTGAAAGTTAATCCTACGCAGACTACTCTGAATTTTTTCACTTATACCCGTTTCTACTAATGTAATTTAATTTTAATCTCGGTTCAACTAGCTCTTCACCTTTTTCTAGTTCTAAGAATTAGAAGAAAGAAAAGTTGAAGATTAAAGTTAATCTACAATGATAGAAAAAGACATTAATCAGACTCCTTGGATCATTAAAGAACGATTATGTTTTTTAAAGAGTTTTTAGATTCTAAAAATCTGAAAAAATTTTGATATATTCTTCCAACATTTAGGAATACGTACACAATTATATGATCCGAAACGTTTTTTTATCTTTTTTTTTGTACATGTTCAAATTTTTAATCAAAATCGGTAAAATAATTTAAAATCGAAAAATTGTCTGAGTCTTTAAATCCTCATGTAGTTTACAGAGAATTAAACGAAAAACACAAAAAAATTAGAAAAATTTTCACGCGATGTTTACATGTGCATTTAATTAACAAGTAGCTTACAAGTATGCGCGTTCGATTGCATGATTACATTTGAGAGTGTCAATTTAATGGCACGTCATCGTAATCGACTTGAATCACGGTCGCGACATCAATCCCAATTTAACGTAACCAGGCGCAGCCAGATAGTAACGGCAGGTTCAGAGGTGTGAGCGGGCACAAGAGGTGCGGGACAGGTAATCGTGAATTAGCATGATAATGGCTCCGTGTGGATCACGCTGCGCGAGATAAGCAGCGATTTACGAGACAGGAATACGAGAGACTTCCGTCTTTCTACCTTATTATATATTTATTATATATTCGCGCTGTCCCGTTGTAGATCTTTTAAATGGACGGATTAAATACGCGTGAATAATCATATCACGAAAAATCATCGTCATTCGTTTCCTGTTATAATCTAATGCCGCTATTTTTCAAAGAATGCAATGCTATTAAGAGCTCTTCAAAAAGTCACTTATTAAAACTAATAAAATGAATAAAAATGAAGACATATGAAGTGCATATACGTAAATATAAAGAGATTGTCTAAATAAATTAAGACAAATGATATTCGAGCATATATAAGAAACAATCTCTTTCAATTATAACATTTGGATTCCTTTAACAATAATTTCTAATCGACTCGAAGCGTACATTGTACGCAAAACCGAATCATACGAATCGTTTGTTTCTCGGTTCACGTTTGATTGCATTAGTTGTCCCGTTAACGAGCGGATGCAGCGGATTCCATCGTTTCATTGTAGATCTCAAAGACGCACCTCATTAGATCGCGTAGGATAACAAAGGTGCAGCGGGTGGTTAATCTATCAAAAGCGATATTGTATCGGCGGTACCGTCGTCGCGATATCGATCCCCGAGACAAAGTGGCGTCTATCGGTATCTTGTCGTGCGCCAAAGAAACTGGGAAGACACGCAAGAGATAATTCATGCGGGAGCTATAAATTTCGTCCCTATCGCGATGCGTATCGGTTGCGTCGTACGTGCGTTGTAAGAATGCGATAACGAGTTTCCTTCCGATCTATGTTACCCGTGAAACTCACTTCATTTCATGGGATATATTTTCCATCGCATGTTCTTCGATTCATCTTTGAAATACTGTTTTATTTTTACTTCAAGAATATTGCCGTAAGTCATAAAGCATCGACGTCAAACATTTTAGGAATCTAATTTTTTGTTAAATCAATATTTTTTGCATTGAACATGTCATTTGTCTAAAATATTTTGTTACAAAACAACACTTTAACATTACTACAAACAACATTACTATTACAATATTTTAATATATATTTAATATTAACAATAATAAATTAATTATAAATCGCTATATGAATAAAGAAAATAAATAAAAAAAGGGCCAATATTCGTCGAGGTTAGATCTTGCTAACTAATAATATTTTTATATGTCTAATTCTAAATATATCTTTCAGTTATATGTATAATCTGTGCGCTACTTACTGCTGGATTTGAAACGAAAACATAAACTGAAGCTGAAATAATAATATCACATTATCAATTATATTAATAAATAATATATATATCTTATTGTATCACATATTATAATATTATATTAATAATATTACATTATTAAAAATAATTTATCTATTAAATAAACAAAACACCATTAAATTGATCGTAAATTTGATAATGATGTTAGAACATCTTAAAACACTGCAAATAATTTGCGAAAAATATTATTTTAAAAAATATTGCACTAAAAAATTCTGAAAAAATTCTCAGAATTCTATGAGAAAAAAATAAACAATTTTTGTCTCTTGCTGTTCTTCCGCAAAATTGATAGTACCCAAGTAAAAAATTATTAAAAATGAATATTCGGCGATTTTTAGTTATTAATATTTTATTAACTATCGCAAAAATTGCAAAATGATAGCTGACTTTTTGACTCAGTTTAGTTCAATTTACCTACGCACAAAATATTTGATCATTTTGGAACATTCTGTATAACGAAAGAACATATCGAAAGACCAACGTATATAAACAATAATAAGTTTACCAATAACAATTTATGATTGTATTTCAAGTCCAACAACACGTGGCGCATAATTTAACTAAAAAATGTATTTTAAATTTAAATTTTAAAAAATATTAAATAACAAGGTTTAGTCTCGACCGTACTCGCGCGCCCTTTCCTTATTTATTAATAATATTAACAAAAAAAAATATAATAATGTAATATAGTACAGATTAATTTAAAGTAAAAAGTAATAACGAATATTCAAAAAAATTTCGAAAATTTTCGAGCTATAAGTAATAAATAATTATAATTGATTAATGCTAGTGGATGGAATTTGCCCAAGTTTATAACTTATACTGATCTTTCATTTATATTATTGATTTTCACAGTTCTGATTTTTATTACTCACCTGATTTTTGTTTTTATTTTTATACATGCATAAATAATAGCAATCAACTGTAATAGTAAACCTTTATCGTTTAATAATTATTTCATTCTTTCGTCAATTTAAATACAACTTACCCTTTTCAATTTAAAAATTATACACAAACTGTTAGTAAAATAATGGCTGCGTTTAGCAGAGAAAATTAATCAGTTAGCGCTCAGTAATTCTTTAATATGATTGGTTCTTGCCTTTAGTTCTTCGTTGGATCCAAGTGTAGGAACCAATTATATTAAAGAATCTCTAATTGCTAACTGATTAATTTTCTCTACTGAATACATCATGAAAAGTCGCGCTACAGCTAAATAATTATTTTGTAATGTAAAGAACAAAGTATTTTGCATATGTTTATTTTGTTATAAATATTTCACGGGATAAATTGATATAATGACCGACACTTATTTCTGTACAAAATATAAAGTGCTGTTATTTATAAGCGCGCGCGCGTGTGCATGTGTGTGTTTATTGTGATCGACGCGTTATTATTACATAGACTCAGATCAGCAGGCAGCAGCGCGAGCCGCTCCGGATGTTGTTGCATTATCTCTCGAAGCGCGATAGTGATAGGTACTCAGAAACGCCAAAAGCGATCGTTCTCTAAGAGCATTTAACCATTGTATTCCTGTGAGATTAATTTATTTTCGCAAGCATATCGAGGCCATCATTATCTACCGAAATAGATATTTTCATCTGGTTCATTAATTTGAAGTAGGAATCACAGCGATACGAGATAGAGATTACAAATTATTGTTTCACGATACCCACGTGCGGTAATTATTTCGTTAATGTTTAGATGCGTTTCACCTCGTGCACATCATATTCGTTGATCCAAATATAATGTGCTTATCATTTCTGTATCGAAAGCATGACTATAAAATATAAATACATAAATCGAATAATCCGAATAATTGTATGGAAAGTCACAGATTATACAGATAGTTTCTCATAAAATAAAATAATCAATTCGAAATGCAATCTTTGCTGCGTTTAGCAAAAATAACAGCTTTGTAACTGCTTTAATAAATAATTCTTTAAGGCTGATGGTCTTGCCCTTAGTTCCTCACTGGATCTAAATGTATGAACAAATCATATTAAAGAATCTTACGATATTTGTAAAGTTGTTTTTTCTCCTCAACACAACCAGCTTATATCTAATTCGGTTAACATATAATAACATAAACAATATAAAAAATTCAAAAACGTTTGTTTTCTGCCGAATGTAATACGTTGCTAAGTCAGAATTATTGTATCGAGCTGTTGTGTACACAAAGTGGTATCATTCCTAGGATTGTTATATCAAAAATTTCATATAAAACTAGATCTTGCAAGCCAAAAACCTCGGATATTTCGCTTAAAATCCTGGACATATAAAAATGCATGGAAGTTAGTAAAATTGATCAGAACAGTAAACGAATAATTATTGCATATCTAATTGTTCTTTAATGGTACTAATTTAATAATGTAAGAAATTGATCAATCATATATAGTTAATTATTCTCCTTCATTATGATTAGTCAGTTTCTTACAGCTTAAAAATTATTATACTTATTAAATCAAGGTTGAAAATAACGCGGAATCAAAATAAAAATTTAGAAGATTCCCTAAAACCTCGGATGCTTTTGAAAAACCTCCCCAAAAAACGCCCTAAAAACGAAGACGGCAATTCTAACTGGTACCCGAGGCAGCACCGTTCGCGTTATTATCCATTGAAACACATTCACAATTAGCACTAAGAGAAAATACAATTGTACTTTACAGATATTTAGAAATTACATTCGAGTGTTGCCCTTCAAAATGCGATTGTTCTTTACATACACATTTAAGAGTCATCTATTCTCACCAATTTAAATGTAACGTGCCCATTATTTTCGTATCGCATTGAATAATAAACATAGTGAATCGATAAACAAGTGATTAAAATAAAGGTTAACCATCATTTTTGAATCTTTCGGTCATTAATGTCAGTTGAAATATCGCAAATATTGAATAAGAATAATAAATCAATTCCAACAAGCAATATTACGATTTGATTAGGGAAATATAACTATATTAATAATTATATATATATATATATATATATATATATATATACTATAATTAATCTTGTACTTTATATACTTTATTGATCGGAAGATATATAAATATAACATTTGTATATCGATAATTTGTTAAAATGCTTAAACGTTTTGTATTTGTTAACTTTCTTTACGTTATCCCAACATGAATGTTGCATGTAATTAAATTCAAGAATATTGTTTAAAACAACGTGTTTTAAAATTAACTGTGTTTTCGCTAGTATGTATTCAATGATAAAATCTGAGAAGAGAAGGAGGTCTAGGAAGCATCGGACGTCGATAGAGCAATCATGGGGTAAGTAATCTATCATTTATATGTTATGTAATTAATCGAATGTTACGAAATTATTCGTTCGTAACAATTATTTATACCGCAATTACTTTTGAAAATAATTAATTATTCTTGATTTGCTATAATTTGAATATATTTATATGTTGCAGTTCGATGCAATTTCAACGTAATTTGCAACTCTGCTGCTGCGCATCATATCATATCATATCGTATTGATAAGTCATGAATCATATTTTAATCCGAGGTAATGAATCTATAAAAGTTATATTAAATAGAATATATATTTAAATGTGTGTTAACGTTTATATCAAATAAAAAATATAATATTCTTATATTTTCATGTAAAAATGTAATATTTCACAAATCCATGGTCTTGAAATAGATGGACAGATTAGTAGTGATTTAATCCTGGATTATGTGCTATTGATTTATTGTACATGCAGCAGTACACACTCACATATAAAGCTTATAGAATAGAGGATTATACTGATATACTAATATTGTCGACATATTTTTGAGTGTTTATGTTATAAGATAAAATATTTGCAGAGAATAAGATTAAATCGACTAATTTCAAATTGATAAAGTATTATATATAGTAAGTTATAGTAATATAGTCTATTGTAGTCTGTCATATAAGTTATAGTGGAAATGATGATTTGGAATTGATAATACAATTTTTTTGAATTTTTCTGTTAGCAAATTCGAATCTAGCGATCCAAAATACGTTAAAAAATTATTTCTTTTTCTTACGTTAGAAAAATTATTGCCATTGCGATTAATTCTTTATTTTCTCATTCCAAATACTTTTAATAAAAATTAAATTTTCTATTTCATCTCTTTCCAGGATTAAATATAGATATAATATGCTACAAAAAAACAAATATTAATTTTTTTCAATATGCACGTTATATGCATAAATAAAAAAAACAATGTTTCATATAATATATTCTAATTAATTTATTTCAATGAAAAATGTGCTAACATGTAATTATAATATTAAAAAAATACTGGTTATTATACTTTCTTAGTAAATAGGTTTAAATAGGTTTTTCATAGTTCATTCATGCATTTGTCGACAATGTGATTTTTATTTGAAAGAAAGTAAAATTAAATTTAATTGTTTATAATTGGAAAATTATTTTAACTTCAATGGAAAATAGAGTTGTATGAGAATTTCCGATTATATTTAACGTTAATTCTTATTAAAGAATACGATAAATTGCAGAATATCTCATACTCTACTGAGTAAAATATATTATATTGTATTATATTGTATTATACTGAATCTTATTTGCTAAATAAGTGTATAACAAGTATCATTTAATTAATACAATTTTCTGTACTTTATGCGCAAATTATGACTTCAAATTAGAATACCTTCAATATTCTAATTACTATGACTTATTCCGTCAATTTGAAATTAATAGATTTAATAAAATCTTACTCTCTGCAAATATTTTATCTTAATTATAACATAAAGACTTAAAAATATATCGACAAATGATATCAGTATATCAGAATAAATCTCCATTCTATAAGCTTTATATGCGAGAGCGTATTGTTGCAAGATATAATGACTTGATTGTTAGGTCTAGGATATATCATCCTAAACCGTAGATATAACTGATGAGTGATCAATCAGGCCTATCGGGAACCTAAATCTAATAATCCCGAAACGAAACCCATGATAATAGAGTTGCAAAACGCGCGCGCAATAATTGTCTGTGTTGTAACCTCGCGGCTCTCGGGATGCGCGCAGTCACCGCAACGCTAATCACACGTAATCAATCCCCGGATTGTCGTCCTAAGTATCACTGTCATTGTCGACCATGTGCTTTGCGCTCCACGATTCGCGTTATGGCCTTGCACATGAGGAAGCACCAGGAGGTAACGCGAGGCACGCGGCACGAGGAAGCTCGAATTATGTGCCGCCTCGGGTGCTTCCGATTCGAGCTGCTAATGAACTGCAGTTATCGCAAGATCGGTCCGAATTCCGTTGCATAGTGGAGAATAATCCCGTTCAATCGATATACGAAGTGCATTACGCGGCGAACGCGTGCTGGATGCCGAGAAACACGCGTAAACGCGTTTGAGACGATAACGCGAAATAATTGTATTTCATCCTTATCACGGATTATTTACATATTTTATATCGTTATATTATACACTCTAATAAAATACACTCTAATAAAATAGCGGTGTCTATATAATTCTCACTGTTGGTGTTAATATAATGTAGATTTAACATGGATTTAAATTCACATCATGATGTTCAACACAGTGAGAGTTATATAGATATTTTTTAGAGTGTAGGAATAATTCATGACTTTTGTATCGCATACATTCGTCTAGCTCAACTGGCTCACAGTAAAAGGACTGATAAAGCGCTGCAATTGTATAAAGTAAAAGGTGTAGCTATACTTACGCGCGACAATTGAACGCAAAGATCTAGAAGACGTGACTGCTCATCTGATCGCTTGTCATCTCTTACATTAGGTCGCAAATCGCCCTTTATCGATGTTCAAATTACAACGTGCCTCGAGGAATATCCGTGGCATCGATCGGCTATGCGTGAGATGTACCACTGATGCGCCGTAGATGCCATGTGTACATATACAAACGGACACATAACTCTGTTTCAGGAATATCGCGCAATCGC
Source organism: Acromyrmex echinatior (assembly GCF_024713525.1). Taxonomy (NCBI): domain Eukaryota; kingdom Metazoa; phylum Arthropoda; class Insecta; order Hymenoptera; family Formicidae; genus Acromyrmex; species Acromyrmex echinatior. Next base: position 2,679,548 of record NC_141853.1, read on the forward strand.
TCTCTGTTTCAGGAACATTGTCACGATTACTCGCGTTGCAGAAATGGCACCGAACGCAACGTGAGATACGAGCATTTGCGTCCACTGTGCCTCAATTACTATTCAAATTGAGCAATTTAGAAATGGAGCTATTTAGAAATAAAATGATGAAAAAAAATTAAATGTAAATCTCGCAAAACGCATAATAATTTAACGTCGTGTGTCGAGTAATCGGTACATAATTTGAAGACTAAATAAATAGCAAGAAAACATCCTTCAGTAATAAATAAGAACAAGTAAATGTTAATTATTAAATACCGAATCATCGGCAATAATTAATATTAATTATGACAATCAGTCTAATTTTATGAGAATAATTTGGATATTGTTTTTAAAGCGTATAATATTTTAATGCCTACTATTTTCTCGGTTAGACGATTATTTCCTCGTCGTTTCCTTATAAACCGATTTGTACAGAGGCGTCATATACAGCATTCGCATTCGTAGCTCCGATATATTGCGGATAAATTATCTATCGCGCTGATCAGCCATGCGCGAAATGCGTCGAGATATGCGCCGCGGCTGATGGAACGTATGCATGCCTGGGGCATATCATTGGGCTACGGGAACGGCGATATGTTCCTTTCGAATACGATTCCCCACAGGATGTTTGCGGATATCCTTCTATTCGAGTTATGTTACCGGAACTGCACCGAAGTAACCTGATACAACGTAGTCTTCAGATAGATACCGGATGTTGATTTCACGTATTTAACAGAGCGACTTCGACTTTTCCATGCGATTAATTTATAATAGTTCAGAATCTCTTTTTTTTTTCTTTTTCTTTCTCTTTTTTTTTAACCTTTTAAAGAGAAATTATAAAATATTATAAGTCATTTTTTATTTTAATTTTTTTCCTCTTCTAAACAATTAAGTAGATACACGTCGCAATTCGTATTTGCAAAGTGCATCACGTCACATTTATGAAAGTAATGTTTTGTAGATAATTACACGATTCCATCGTGGCGAAATGAGTTACCCGTTACACGGTCAACTTGCAGAAATTGCATCCCGAAATGCGTCGTACAGCTGCTGTACACTCGGCATCGTGTAATTAGACTCGGCGAACGAACGTTTTCGACTGAAATGTTGCATAAACCGTCGCGTCGGGCTGCTTTAGCCTTTCTAATGATGTTATTCTTAATTCTGCTAAATCCTCAGTGCAGTCTCCTCTGCAATACTCGTGATTCCTACAATATTGTATTAAGACAATAATCCTTAGTGATTACAGGATTCATCCCGTATCGTTAAGTTTTATATAAAGTAGATATGTTGCACGGAAAGAATCATTTTGAAGAAGTATTTAATTATTAAGTAGATCTAAAAATAATTTTGTTGGACTATTAAAATGGTTATGTAGGAAACGCTGCAAGTGATGAGCAATACAACAAAAACTTTGGACATTTTGGCAATCACTTTGAACGTTTCTATATAATTAATGGTCTGACAAAATGATTTCTAAATCTATATCTATATATAAGCTAAAATAATTAAATTTGTATGCTAAATTTTTTAGATACTTTAACAAAACCGTTTATTCCGTGTGTGAATTCATTTTCACTGTCAAATTTATTTGTCATAATTATATGCTGTTATGAAACAATATCACAAATGGTGTGTATTAAAGAAAAGATTCAACAGTAAGAGAATTGATCGCGAATTTCATTAAATCGATTCGTGGGATGCATCTGAAGAGAAAGGGAGAGAGAGGGAGAAAGCGAAAACCGTATATTCACTCACGAACTGGTATGCGTGCATGAATCATGCATATCGGCAAATTCGTGAATCAGTCATAGAAATGCGCGTACGTGCATCCCGTTAGGGTGTTACACCAGTAGAGAAAGCGCCGACTGCCTGCATAAATGTTTCCGCAGTCTCCCTTTGCTACAAACGTTATGCTCACGCTATGACGAAGCTATGATCGATAGTCAACTTCGATGAATCGCGAATCCGACGATATTTAACGATTGACAACGTCAAAAATCGTTTTACCGTATTTCGACATTTTCGACACGAAGTTTCGTGACAGGGAATTGTAAATAGCAAGACTGTGAATTGGATGTAATCCCTCGCAGAACGAAGCGTCTCGCGGTCGCTTACATCGAGCAAGGATCAGCGTCGATCCCGGATGCTGCGACCTTGATCTAAAGTTTGCGTATCGCCCGGGTCACAGGTGTCTCGCGATCCGTGCCGCGGAACTTCGTCGTTCCGCCGGCCACGACGACGATTTTACAGAGATGTAAACGACCAGGACACAAAACAGTTTAGGCAGGCACGATGCGTCAAGCCAACGGCGTGACTACACCGGCAAAACTTGCCAACCTCCGAGAAGGATCTCACCGTTGATATAATTTCAAGCGAGTTTACTGTATTCACGCCGGCGCGCCGCCGCGCCGCTGCAACTGCAGCAATTACTCGCAACACGCTGAGCACCTTCGTTGCGTTCGACGGAGACAGAAAGGTCGTTGACCCTAACGAACGCTATGCAGACATAGCGATAAGGATTCACTCGGTGAGCGAGGAGGACAAAACGTGGCAACGATACTGTTATCTCACGACGACGTTACTGAATTGCGTGATTTTGTCAGTCAAGTTGAAGAAGTGTCGAAAAGCTTTCTCACAATAACAATCAAACGATAGGCCTGTTTTTTATTCCTGCACTCTCTGAACTAGTGTACACGATCCAATAAGTGACACAAATATATAACTGTTTTACTCAAAACAAACCTAATATTAGCAGATCGAAGTGATACCCTTCATGCGACCAAGAAGAGCAATACTATAAATTAACTGGCTATACTAACGTGGTTATCGAGAGATGTACTTATGTTATAATCAATATAGTACAATAATATACATACTCGATCATGATGGGGAAAATAAATCAAACATGGTAATGTTTCCAAGGGAGTATTTTAATTAGAATTTATACGGAATGAATAAAATAATTATTAAATTGTAATAAGCAGACCGTGATAACTATTTAATTTTGCATTATAAGCGGAATGTGAATTACAGGAGTTCCGTGTTAATAAAACTCGACTGTAAAAGAGTGCATTTAATCGAAGCGCGATACAATTTGCGTTTTGCAAAAGTCAAAATGATCGGGGCAAAAACCAGCGCACATGTAACGGTGCGATAAACCGGGAAATAAAAACAGAGATGGTCTGACTAACGTCTACCGGATACGCGTTCCTGGTATGCACATTCCGCGACTCGGTAAAAAAAAAAAAAGATAACGGCAGGAAAGGGAGGGAGGAGGCAAAGAGAGGGGAGGAAAATTGTCCTTTCCCTCTGTCGTTTACGTGACCTTTCACTCGCACTACAGTCGAGTGGAGGAACATCGAAGAAGGTCGTAAAGAATTTTAAAAATGGAGCAAAGGCTGCTTTCAGTTGCTTCTCCAATTCGTGACTAACACCGTCCTCCATCCTCACCGAACTTCCCTCCCTCTTCGGTATCCTCGCCACCATTTTCTCCCACCCACATCCTTCGCCGGTACATCCCCGACCACCTTCGTCTTTCTGAATAAATTCACGTTCTCTCCCGCGAGGAATACGAGAATAAACGTAAGTAAACAAATCAGGAGATAAAATTGCGAACGTGCCGCACATTTTTCTACGATCTAACCGCGCTAAGGCATTATTTAATTCCCCGTACGAGAACGTGACTCGGTAGTCTTAAGCGGCCGCGTATTTCCGGTTACCCAACTGCCGGCCGCAACTACGCTCTAATATCTGCCTTTTTATCCGACAATCGTTTTTAGATGAGAATTAAATGAAAATTTTGTGGAGCGTGCGTGCTCGTTCAATCTCTCCCGATCAGTCGATGGTTTTCTTATTTTTATGCACTTAAAACACAACGATATACGAAGAATATCGTTCTTATCGTGCAAACGATAATTGCAACTGCTTGGACAACGACATGCATCGCGCCAATATCGATATACGTATCGACTGACCTGGTCAACATTTTTCTCGAGATTGTCTCCGAGATTCTCCAGTGGGGCGGATGACGTTGGTACTCCCAGGACTTCATCTTGCTTATTTTCTAGCTAACCTGTTGTACCGCGAAGATAAAACCGGCGACCCCGAGGTAGTTCGCCATCGTGATGCTCCAGGTTATCGAGGAGTGATCAGTTTTACGAGCTGATCATCCTTTATGAGCTCCCACGTCCTCTTCTTTACTTTTTGCCCTCGATTGGCGAAGGGTCGGCTTTACCAACTGGCGATTGTCATTCATAGTGAGACTTTGCTCGTAAAGTATTCGCTTCTTGTCTACACGGATTCTTGCACATTGACTTCCTATAGCCTTATCAACGTATTAATGTTCGTCAGCACTTTCTTTCGATTACATTTGCCATTCGTTGTGTGAACGCGAGAAAAAAAGAATCGAAATATATGGGATCAAGAGGTGGAACGCAAAAGAGCGTATTACATAGATCATTTCAATAAATTTAATATAGTTTGTATTTAATATAGTTGTATTGTAAGTTCAAAAGTAATCGGCGCGTATAATAGTAATATATCTGAGTAAATGTATTTAAAATAAATGATATATAGAATTATTATTCCAAGCTATTATAACTTTGATCGTTATAGTTGGCGATTCTTTTTACTTAGTAAATTTAGTATAATTTATCATTGGTCTTCTTCGATGTCACTCTCAGCATACTTAAGATATTTTTTTGCTATAACTTTTTTGTTAATAAAAATACATATATTTGCTTGTTATATTCCATTATATTCCTTAATGTCCGGAGTTTCAATTAAAAAAAAAATTCATTGTATAATGTATCTTCATTTTTATGCGATATTTTTCACAATATTCCGGTATAATTATATATTCGTATAAATAATGAATATAAAAGATTGAAACTAATTTTTTCTAAATATATAATAAGTAATTCTGCTTCTAAAGATCTCAAGATCTTTATATAATTATATACACAATGTTTTTATAATGCATTTTTATAAAAAAAAAATTCCTATCCACGTTAATGGATAAAAATTCCGATTTTGTTATTAACGAAAAAAACTAATTCGTCAGATCGAAGGAAGATTTTTTTCAGATCTCACCTGCCTGATAAATTTTGTTCGGAAATGATTATCTTCGATATTGCGAAATGAAATAGAGATGAAAATGCTTGGCTCAGCACGCGAATGATAAACGATAGTGTTTATGTTGGACACAGAATCGCTATGGAAATGCTCGTTTATTTGATCCATCATCGTGACCGCGACACGAAGCGTCCCCATCCCTCTCGGTCTGCCTGTCGTTCGGCGCAGATCTCGCTCGTAAAGTCCGCACTTCGCACCTATGACTAGTTTTACATGCTAGCTTCCGTTTATATCTCAGTCGTCATGTAGTCTGTGTTTGTCAGCGTTTCGAAAAAACAAACAAGAACAGATTCATATTTTTCATTTTTTATGAATCGACTGAAAATTAGGAGATCTCGAAAAATGACAAAGGAAAATTTGTTCAAACACGTAAAAAAAAATAACATTATTTTTATTTACGTTTCTTTTCTTTTACTGTGATTTTTCGTGAAATTATCAAATTTCATTAAGTCAGTCCAGAAGTTATCCAAAATTTTTTACATATACTTCGCCCTGTATTCTCTACAAAATTCTACAAAAGCAGAGAGAAATCTTTTGTGAAATGCAGCTTGCCTAATATCCTCGGCTCGGTGCCGAGAATTAAATGTGGACGCGTTGCGACACATCTCGCAGAAGGCGCAGGGTGTATTAAATGGTAGCGTGAGGTGTACAAGCGCGTGTTGGAGTAAAAACAACATTACCCTAAATCGAGATAATTACCAGAACAGACACAAATCTGTGTGGGTTAAAAGCAGCAAGCATGTCTATGTAAAATTTTGAGAACCAGCGCCTATAGTTTCTTTCTTGTTTCACCTACCTATATTTCTTTTTTCGTTCTCATTTCGCAAATATATATATATATATATATATATATATATATATATATATATATATCATGAAACTTAATATGCATAAATCAAAAGGCGAAAAATTAATTATAAATAAGAGACATAGTTAATGTGTGACGTTGATTTATTGCTCGATATATTTACGTTATACTTCTTTTATATTACCGGTTTTATAATACAGAATATCAGCAATCAATATCAGCAATACAAATAATAGTAGGTAGCATATTCGGTATTTCGCTTCATCGCATTGACGACCTAGCTCTATAGACGTCATGTTTAATCTCCCGTGAGGAAAAATAAAAGAGAGACAGTTGGGCAGAAAGAACTCATTCATTAGAACTCTTTGCTCTCGACACAAGGGTTCGTCGTTACATCCAAGTCGAGTTCGTTCGCAATGCTACGCCGCGCCATGTCGGCACTTTCAAAAACATCCGCACGGCACTAACGATACGTACATAGTGCAGAAAATAAAAAAGAAAAAAATTGCAAATACATACACGTAAAGTGTTCCTGTACATACAGGAAATACATACACGTAAAACGCGTGAGTGTATGTAAAAAAATGATTTTTACACGGATGAGATCTAATGGAAACGTAAGACAAGTCGATTTTCTGCACAAGCATATTGAGCGAAATACTGAGCGAAAAATCAAGTTGGACTGATATATCGCATGACAGGAAAAATTCATTCGTGTATTAGTCTTAATCCTGGCAAATTTTACATAACGTCCTATTTTGATGTTGAAGAATAGCAGTTGCAGCATAGCAATTCATAACGTTTTGCAGCCATGAGTACGGTATTCGAAAACTGGGTCGCACATAAAAAATGTATAAGACAAGCAATATTGTTTTTATCCTTTTCTATTATGAAATGTATCGACTGCAAATGTCTCGTCCACGCTTTCGTTTGTTCACTCTCGTACAACGAATGGCGCACATTTTATATAAATCTAACACGTGATGCATTTTAACATTCTACCTCGAACCAAATCAGCATAGCTTCAGAACAATTGAAATTTCAATATAAATCGAAATATCGAGTAAAAAAAGGAATTTTTCACTAATTCTTTGTATAATGGACACTAAAAATATTTAAAAAAGTGTTTAAAAAAAATCTTAAAAAACAATGACTGATTAGTTAACTGTTTAAGTAAAATGCGCATTAATAAATAAACTAAAACCTTTTACTCTATGCTGAATGTACATGTGTACGATATAAACCTGCATCGGTGTAAATAGTGTCGCATGTAATAAGTTTTAATATACGACGTGCTGCCAATCTCATATGTAGGCACAGGCACATGCACATATATAATACATACGTGATGTCTTCTACTAATGAAAATATAAGCTAAATATGAAGCAATGACATTTTTATGGTAAACTAGGTGTATGTAGATTTACGTGTCAAAATAAAATATGTAAATTAGTTGCTCAAAAGAACGTAATTTAATATTCGACCATTAGTGCCGAATTTGTGGCTTATGCAGGAAGCACAGTTATAAATCTCAAACATAGAACGGATGTTGGGAGCGCAGATAAACGTAATCAAAGCAAAGTAGCTCCATTGTGTTTCGAAACAGACATGAAACGCTGCTTAAAAGTCCATGAAATATGGCCAGCGTGGACTCGGCGAGCCAATGGCCAACGAACGATGTGCCTCATTGTATATTGCTATTGTTTCGGCGCTAATTACTTAATGAATTTAATTAGAGGAGATTGCGACAAGGTGAAATGACGATAGAAGCTATGCATCTTTACTCACCAGATGGATTCGTCAGGAAAATCCATTTCGCTGTGCTTCGCCACTTATCGCGTCCAGATTGAAAGGCCGTGAGGCAGAAATGGATTATCCCGAGGAAGGAGAAAAATCGGCGTTTACTCCGACCGAGCAAGGTGAGAGATTTTTCGCGACGTATTTCGGAAGCTGTCGATTTACTTTCGCCATGTTCGAAAAACGCGCTGTTCATTTGCGCAACGATGTACAATGTGACGTATCGAAAGCGAGTTATTTATTGTCTTCGATGGTGCATAATTTTTCATCAATGTGTATCAAATACGTATAAGAATACATAAGTATAACATAACATAATTATAACAAAGACACGAAAAAAATATATCGAGGACTAATAAAACAGATTGATCAATTTGCAGCAACAATTGTTTCTTCCGCTTTATTAATCACAGATGAAAAAGGACATTTCGCTTTTGCGTGCGTTTGACACTGCAAGCGTGCCATTTTAAGCGCGGTCCATTCAAAGAGACGAGCTCTCGATAATGCCTTTATCAGAGCGCTATTATGACCATGATATGGCTTTATATGCCTCGTCAAATATCCATGCCCGGGAATGACTGACAGTGGAAAACTTGCGTGAATTTCGACATAATACTTCGCGGGAGGCTGGACACTTGCACGCGGAAATGTCCAGTCGCACATGAGTTTCCAGCGAAATTTCCGGAATTCGCAGAATTCCCAGCATTCATTTGCGGAACGTTTAAAACGTGCTGACGGTAATGGCCTGAATTATTCACCGGTCGTATAAAATGTCCATCGGTCTGATTAATGAGTTCTGGCCGGAGGAATTTTTTCTTTTTTTAAATAAATTTCATAGTACGCGCGCGCGTGAATGGCATTATGAATAGCGTTCCCTGACAAAGGCTTTCTATAATTCTTCCCGGTAACGTTCGCGCGCGTCGCGCCGGCGTTCCTATCGGTAACAACGTCGATCGAACGACACGTCGACGGAGAGATCGATAACGGCGAACTTACTCTTTGAAACTGTGTCGAATGCGCGTGGCGAAGCCATTAAATTCGACGTATAATAAATAACTGAAAAGAATACCGGTAGTGTCGTATACCGGTACAGTCGTGATTCATATCAGTGATTGATCGCCGCTGGACACTCTAGGAGGCTTGAATGCTCGTTGCAGATTCGATCGTACGAGAGCACGATAGAGATCGTATGAGACTGATCTCATAAGACAAAAGATATTGCAATCCAATAACTCTTTTCATTAACAAAATGGCATATTGCTGAGAAGGGGTGACGTTAGTTCGATTCTTTGCTTTGTGATAATTCGATTATAAAAATATTATTTTACTGTTACATCAAAAATTGAAAAGATATGCTAAAGATACAACATACAACAATAACGTAAGAAATTTTTTTTTTCAATCAAATAGATCGAAAAGTGACAAGTAAAATATTTTATTATATTCATTGTTATATTCTTATTATAATATTATACTCGTTGTTAAATGATACACAAAAGAACGATTTTGATAAAATATCTGAAAATTTAGGTAATACAAAATTAAATTTCCTACATAATTATTTTAATGGTCTAAAAAAGTTATTTTCAGATATAAATTTGTAATTCTAGCATGATGAAAAATGCTGTAAAACGTGTTAACATTCTAGCAACCAATTTGTGCTTCCTACATAATTATTTTCATAGTGTAACAAAATTATTTTCAAATCTGTATATCTACCTAAATTTTTTAATACATCAGTAAAACCATTTTATCCATTTTTCTAGAAACAAAAAATTTGGATTAGAATAAATTGAGCTAATTTTATAAAATAAAATTTAACAGAAATCTTATTAATATCCTATAATTAGTATTTAAATAATAAAGATTTATTATTATAGAAAAAAGAATGAATATATAATATATTATTGCTTTTCTTCAAAAGTAACATAGTTTATGAAATGAAATTTCCCATAGAAAAAAAGAAAAAGTATGTTTCAAATTGATAGATAATCGAATAATATCAACAAACGGAATATATATTCATAACATCAAATATCGCTTTCATCATCATTTTCGTTTACAACCTTTAATAACAATCCTTTTTGGTTGTGATAATTTTTATGAATTTTTTACAAAGTTAAATTAGTTCACTTTTGATGATTGATAGGGCATTGTTTATTTAATTCATTCATGATAATGAATCAAACATCACATTTTATTGAATTGTATTATTTTGAAAGGAAGCAATACGTTTCCATCATATGTGAGAGCAAAAAGATTAATCCAGGAAACAGTAACTTATTTAAAAACCGAAACAAACAAAAGATAATCACAATGTTCATAATATTGTTATCGCCAGTGCAACGGAGCGAGTCCTATCTGTTCGACCACGTCCGCTTTTGTAGAGATCGCGATTTTTCTAGAAAAATATCGAGATTACGTCGAGACAGACGGGATAACGGGCAGTAAAGCGCTTTTCGCGAGGATGAGAGAATCGCGGAGGACAAATATACATTCGCTGGAAAAGGATTCTCGCCATTGAAGACTTAATCGTTTCTCTCTCTTTTCCTCTTTTTCGATCGTTCATCGTCATCGAAAACCGAGCGCTCGCCACATCATACAATAAAACGACGTAACGCGTCGCATTATCGTTTTTTTCCCTTCGCCATTCCTTGCGTGTTCGAGACTATGGGTATCGGTGGCGCACATAAAGGATATATACGAGTTCCATCAGAGCGACCTCGAAACAAGAACGGTATCTATCGTCTTCCCTGAATAATTCATCCCCGGATAATACCGCGACTTAAAACGCGATTCACTGTATTCGGGATATCCAGGATCGCCGGAACATTCAGGATTGGATTATTCCTCGTGCGATCTCCCTTGGCACTCCTCTCGCCGCCTCCCCCCCTTCGCTAACCCCTATGCTTCGCCACCACCTACTTGGAATTATCCAGCCAGGTGTGAATTCACCGCATCGCGGATGGATATCTTTCTCTCTCTTTCCTCGATTCTTCTTGTGGATTCGTCAGCGGGTACCGCCGCATGCCGGGTAAGAGGCGAACGCATTTCTAATATCTGTCTGCGAGATCGGTCTGCGCGGCGATATCTCCTTCTTGCCCCCGTACGCTGGGGGTGTATCGCTCTGTCTCTTTCTCGGGCCGAGCCGGAGGCTCCTCTTTTTGCCCAGTCCGCACACACTGGGATCAATAATGCACCAACCACTCGCTGCTCTCACCCCTCTCCTTCTCTTTCCTCTTGAAAACCGTACCAGCACCCATCCACCCAGTACGCCCGTGAACCCCCCCTCCCTCCCCCCGCGTCCCACTGGTCCCATCGCCCCTCTCGCCGCGTAACCTCCCTTAGCTACCCTCGCGTCGGCTCCCTTCGCGTTGCCATCTCTCTCGCATTCGTGCACCAGTCGAGTACAGTCGGATCCATCCTTCCCTTCTCCCTTCCTCCCCCCCTCCCCCCCCGCCACCTTTGCCATCCTCAGAATCCTGTCTCCGTTTCGCACAGGGGGAGATTCTCGTCCCATCTCGCGCGCACGATTTCTACCACCCCTTCCCGTCGTCGATCTTCTTCGCAGCGTTTCCGTCTTTCTCTCTCTCCCTCTCTCTCTCTCTCTCTCTCTTCCAGTTCTCACCCCTTCTGTCCAGCTCTTCTCCCCTTCCTCGTCTTCAATTCTCTCTCGCTCACTCTTCTGGAAGAGGCTGGTCTTGTCTTTGTTGCGATTTCCGTCTCTTCTTCCTCCTCGCTCCGCACCTGCCGCCGTCGCCGTCGCCGTCGCCGTCGCTGCCGCCGCCGCCGCCGCCGTCGCTGCCGCCGCCGCCGCCGCCGCCGCCGCCGCCGCCGCCGCAGCGGAGCTCCTCTTTCGGGGTTCGCACGCTCTTCGTCGTCTCACCCCTTTTGTTCATCTTGCTTCAACCAGTACGTTTTATCACCGTTCTCTGTCTGCTAGGGGCACACATACCTTCCAACACACATGCACACAGAAACACCCTTCATGCGTCTCTCTCTCGCCGACTATCTTCCGTGATCCTTCTTCACCCTTTCTCAACCCTGCTTGCATCCTTCTGTCTCTGCCTCTCATAGCTCGTCTTCCACGAGTCTTCTCTCTCACCCTTGCCCAGAAAATCCTCCCTTCCCGACACACCGAATCTCCCTCCAGGAGAGACCGGCTTCCGCCATCCGGCACGCCGCCGATCTTCCTCCCCTTCTCTTCCACAGTGGCTGAAGGTAGGCGAAGAACGGGCATCGGTTCCACGAGGGTCTCTTTCGAGCTCGTAGGAATTCGCGCTTTGATGAAACCTCCATCTCTCTTTCTCGTATCGGAAAGCATTTAAACATTGTCTGCCCGATCGCCTGTTCTCAACCCATGCCCGCACCGTCGCCACGACTCTGAGAAAGCACTCTGCGCTTTCTTCCACTGTTCTTTGTTGTGTCATCGGGGTCAGCACCATCGCGCCCGCATACCGTTGTACCTCCGCGTCTCTTCACTTCACGGTATCACCCTTCGAATAGAGGATGGATCTTTTAGAATTATTTGCACGTTCTTCTCGCGCGTTTCATCGTCGATTATCCTTATTGCTCATCATGTATATCTATTGATCACGTCGTCTCGACGTAATATTGCAACTTTTTTAATGTATCAATCTATAATACATGAAAGCCGATACATTATAGTACATTGCGACGTATCATCTCGAAGTAAAATGACTAATTTTTAAAAGCAAACATGTCAAGAATGATTGACATCAATTAAACCAAGTGAGTCATTTTTACAAATGAAATCATGCAATATTCGAGATGACTTTTGTATTGAAAATTTAATACCAAGTATAATTGAGATTCTTCATCCAGCATATTTGAGTTATAACACGGTCAACTTGCCAAAAGAGTTGAGAGTATGATTATTTCTCGGTATGCACTAGAACTTTTATTTCTTCCTTGAGAATTAATGTGCGAGAGTAAGTATAAGAGGAAAACGAACAGAGAGTGTATTTATTTTGCCTTACGATGAAAATTATACTTAAATATTTGCATTTCCACATTTTACGCAAGAACGTCGGCAAGAAGAACGATGGAAAGGCGCGTGTGAGATGCAGCATCGGGTTAAAAACGAGGAAATATTTTTCAAAAGAAACGCAGCGTGTTAGACAATAGTTGTACGTAAGTTTGCCTATAATACACACTCGTTTATTACTAACAACATATCAACATACGTACTATGAAGGAAATTTCAGCCTGCCATTTTTTCGTTCCTCATCGCTTCTGTTTGAGATTCCTGAGCTATACTTTCCCGACACCCGTTATCGATTACGTGACTTCTAATGCACACTAATGGCATGCGGAGTAACCTACCAAAGTTTTGTCAATATAAAGTCGGACTTTAATATCGACTAAACCAGAGCTGAACGTCGGTATCATTACAATTCTATAGTACTTTCTGCACTATATAATCGGTAATATATGTATATGGTTCTATAAAAATTACAGAGATATTTTAAGCGATATCTAATAAGACATACTTCATATTATTTCTAAAACACTCTCACAGTTCTTTATATTTCATAAGTTTAAAAGGAAGATAATAATTTTTCATGTAACACATTATGAAATTCATTTACACATAATTTGAGCTTCTTGTCAGAATAAAAAAAAAACAATGTTTATAAAAAACAGTTGTTCGAATTTTATAGAAAGAGAGAGAGAGAGATATTAATTTCCTAATAATAATAGTAATAACTTTATTACTATTATTTATTATTATTTAAGTACAAGCAGTGAATACTGCAGATAAAAAGTGAAACTAAATACTCATTTAATTTCCTAATCTGAGATATATATTTGATATCTACAGCGTAATAAATAAATAAAATAATATAAAATTTGAATTTAATAATAAAATTGAATTTAGTAATTAATACATTTATGAAGAATTATTATAATCCGATATATTTGTTTCCATTAAATATTGTACATTAAAATTAAGTTTTCGGTGGCACGTGGAGAACATGCAAGATGTGCGATTTTCAGATAAATCGGAAATTTCGTGGGCGGCTCAGGCAAACACACAAATACATACACCCATATACATACACACATACACAAGGCCCGCGGTCTCGCAGTTCCGTTAATCGCGCAATACGTTGTTACCAGTTGTGCCGTTTTCTCTTCGTTATTGCGGCCGGTGCGAGAGAAATGTGTGCCGTAATTTCGGATATTGCACCTCACTTTTCGGATTAATCGCGCAACATTGGAAGCCGAAATATTTCGCCGGCAATTTCGACGACGACGTCGGGATGGGAGAGAGGAAACAAAGGGATGAAAAAAGGCGGGCGAGAGGACGAGAGAATGTCTGGGGCCAGTAACTACGATGTGTTACGATCTCGTTTATAGAATAACGAGATCATTTAACTTTTTTTTCTCTGGCGATCGAATGATCGATCTGTGATTCGATCTAATTTTTGACGCGATTTTTGATCTGTGATATTTGTCAATAAATGTGTACTTGTAAATGACATTATGGAGTAAATAAAATTCGCGAATGCAACTTCAATTCATCAGATATGGCAACGTTTTAATTAATCTTATTGATATTGGATGCTTGTGCCAATTAATCCGCGCGGCAAAAAGAAGAGAGAAATTTATTAATTTTGCATATGTTTGCCGAATTACACCAATCCGATGAATTTTAGTTACAAAAAATGCGATAGAAGGCGAGATTTATATATACATATATTCATTATTCGTGTATTTCCGTTGATAGAATTCGTTGATGGAAAGTGTACTGTCCATTAATATGCGCTTTATAATGTTACGTATATTAACACGGTAAACAACAGCAGTAAATATTTTATCGAGATAGAGGAAGAAATTCTTTAAATAATGCTGAATACGAAATAAATTGACCAGCGGTACAAAAACCGATATCGAATAATTCTGTATTTCAGTATTACACAATAATTAGAACGCAAAATTATCATTCTGTTCCACTCGGAACGTTACGCGTTAATAAGAGCAGATTATATCTGTGCAACAAGCATGGCTTTTGTGCAGCGTAAAAAGCGGCGTGTTTCCACAGAACATCAGATTGTTCTAATCGAATAGAGTTTCTCTTGGTACTAATTGCGAGCCTCGGTTATCTTGAGAAAAAGTAATCTCCCGTGACGTAATTGCATGCATGGCCACCGACTTGTCGTAGTTAATATTGATACAACCGGTTGGTCGTGATAATACCTGCGATTCCATGTGCGTGTATCTACTTCTCTTGAACTTATGAGCTTCGAGATACCGCTACTTTCGTGTTTTCTCGCACGTGTAAAATAAAAGAAAGCTCATCTTTGCCTCACGTATACGATCGAGAGATTGAGTAGATGATGGAGGTACGTTATCAGGATCATCTTATAAGTTTAAAACTCTAGAAATGGCTACATATGTGCATTTCGTTTTTCTACAAAGAAAATAGATACTTGGAAAGAGATTTTCTTCAAATATAAAAAAAGAGCTGCAAATAAAAATGATGAACATATAAATATATTAATACATATTTTACACTCTCTCGAATTATTATTTCTGCGAGAAATAAATTATATCATATTATATCTCTTTATCGTATTATATCTCTCTAGATGCGTTCAGGGAGCGTCATTTGTGTCATTCTATTCTTATTTTACGTCTAATCAATAATGAAGATAGAATGATATAATAGAAATAGCGCAAATAGCGTCTCCCCGAACGCACCTTATATGACATATATTTTCAGTTTATATAGACATAATATGAGTTATCATCGTAGAAAAAATTGACTATCCAAGGGCCAAAAGCTACGCATTACACACGTTCTACCGAGATATCCTATATCTTCCGCGTCAGAGACAACGAAGGTCCGGCATGCTGGTTGATTTTCCCGGCAGGTTTCGAGCTTGCTTATCCTTCGTCCGAGGATGTGAGAACGGTCAGCTGTTACCCGTAGAGTACATAGAAGAGTAAGTCGGAACGCGTGTCGCGCGAGTACCATGAGACGAATGAGGACGGTTGCGTCGAGGGGTGGAAGGTAAAACGAGAAAGAATTGTAGCAGGATAAAGAGGCGGAACAAGGAGGAAAAGGAAGAGAAACAGAAGAAGCGAGAGGAGCAATTTGAGGGGACGATGGCGCGGATAAAGTGTGCCGCGCGCGGATGCTGCAAGATATTGCAGCAATGAACAACGGCAGAGGTGCGTTCAAAGAAGTGAAAGAGAGAGAGAGAAAGGTAGAGAGCACGCGAGAATGTATTCATCGCGTGGGGAAGTTATGGGGGCAGTTATCGCCGAGTGATAACTCTTATTGCTGCAATAAAGTCGCGCTGCCACCCTCGAGAGGCGCCAACTGCTCCCCGAAGGCTGTGCACGCTCGTTACCGTTCCGACATCGTCCCGCGACTCCCGCGTTCTCCACACCCGCTACACCGATACCGTATGCACACCGCATAGACGCGAATGCGTGCTGTGACCGTATGTGCCGCGCGCGGCCCGTAAACTGACGTAAACCGCCATCAACACCAAGAGCTGCTTGCAATTGTAAATATCTCTCTTTTGTTCCATTACTGCGTATCACGCGAGCACCCTGGGTGCCATTGTCGCTATGGACCTGGGTGTTAATTGCACTCGAAGATTGTAGGAATGATCTGATGCACTCGGCCAATTTAATTTAGCCGTCGATGAAAACGTTAATTATTTTGTTTCGATCCAAAGTAATTAAGATGCGTCGGCTGCATACCTCGGTGTCGGACGACACCGAGGCGATTGAAAAATTGGCTGCTGAGTCGCGACTTAGATCAATTGTGTTCCGTGTAAATAGAATATTGGGAGACGCTGACCAACAACCACGCGGTAAATCAGCGTCACGCGGTTTAGTAATTAATATTCGAGCGTACAGCGCGCCAGCAAGATTCAATTACGGGCGAAGATATAAGATAAGTACGTCGCGCCATCGATAGGTCACTGAGATTCGACTTGTCGCTAACAAGATCTGCACGGTAATCAATTATAGTGAGTCATGGGGACTAAGATTTAGTACCTTTGTGTTATATTATAGCGCACTTAATAAAGAGCGTAAATCATCAATATGATATTAGTCTGATTTATAGCGATATTTATAAGGGAAAGATCGAATAAACTGCGCATCTATCCATCATTAAATATGAAAAAAAAATTTTCCCCAAGGAAGATTCCTCAAGGGTCTTTGATAACATAAAAAGACTCTTGAAGGACGTGAAAAATTTAGATTCGCTCATTTTAATAATTGAAGCTTACGGAAAGGGTTATAGCTCTTAAGGGAGCATTCTCTCAGAATACAATAAAACTTGCCGACCCTTCCTGTTCCCAATTAACTGCAGCATCCTGTAGCAGCACACGCGGCGTGAGCAGATCTTAAGGAAACTGTTTAAGCGAGATCTAACGTTCGGGGTAGACCGAAGCAAATGGCGGGAAGGAAGGAAGTGAGCATCGTCAGGGAACACCCTCTAGTCGGTGAGGCCGTTCCTGCGAGATCAACGACGACGGTCGGCGGCACGAAGAGACGAGAAGGAACGAAGCAGTCGAGCGAGGAGACGCGGCGAACTCCCATGGGGCTCGCAATCCGCCCTCTGATTACTGTATTCAACACAATCTCCGCCATTGTCTTCGCGCCACCTCGCACAGAAGAGGACATATTAATATTACGTTTCGGGGGAGGAAGATGTCCATTCCGCTGAATAATCCAAGGCAACCGTTCCTTCTCGAAGTTATGTACCTAGGAAGCATGCGGACTTGCAGGATTCTCTGCCGACGCGGATTGCGTGAAACTATCCGTATATGTGTGCGTGTATTGCGTTCATACATGTTGAATAAATAAGTGTTGAAAACGGAATAATAGTCGGAGAAAGACGAACGTCGTAACGAGAGGAAGGCAAAGGAGAGAAAGATGAGCCGCTGATGTCGTCGTCGTTCTCGTTTTCGTCATTCGTGAGAATCGCAAAGCTGTTAACACGGGTGAAGGGTTGTTCCTTCCCGTGATGGATTATCGTGGGATTTCGCAATACTCTTAGGTGCGTTAGGCTGACGTCCTTTCGATGTAACGTCCGTTTGGTCCGTTCGTTGGTTCTAGATTTATACTCTTACATTGATGGATAGAAATCGAGCGTTGATTGGATTACGTCCCTTCTTCAATTATCAATAATTTTAACGAAATTAAAGTTCTTTTAGAAATAAAAATCATCCTATCTGCGTTAGGAGATCCACTTGCTATTTTGTACAATAGCGTAATTTTAGTTTAAATTATTAAATAGTGAAATATAAAAAAAGTTACACTATTAATACGTACTAATTTTAATTTCAAGGAACGTGAAAATTTTCAAGAGTAGTAATTATTAAAAATAATTGAAGCACTTTCCTTCATCGCAAGAGATACTGATAAAAGCCGTTGCATCACGCACTAGAGACTCGGTGCGTGCTTGTGCGTAATGTATTCCCGTTTACGTAGGTCGAGATAGATTGCGTTACTTCCGCATAATAACTCGAAGAAGTTAAACATACGAGAGGAACGTCCACGGAGTTATAGCAGCTAACACGCGGCGCTGTAACGCGTAGTAAAGTGAAACACGGCGGAGATAGATCTCGTATAATCCTCATATTTCTGCAATACGTTACCTACGCCGAGAGGCGGTCTCGCACGTTGAAACTCTTGCTGACTTCGTCTCGAGTGTTTGAGAATACGTTATAACTTGCATGCCGCAAGTATGCACTTCGTCGTATCTGAGCGCGTCGGAAAGACGCGTTTGTCGATAGGAGAAATACCAAAGCACGATGGCAAATGGCCAAAAGTAAATGCGAAACGGAAGCGATATACCGAAAAAACTAGAATCCCGTGAAAAATGGATACAGATAGAAAGCCCTATCAAGACCGAGATAATTTATTATGGACTTTGGGTCAAATCAGTTCGCGATGTCAGCCATGCATAGCTTTGCCGTTCCATCTCGCGTTTAATGCCGGACATCCATCTTAGTCAAAAATGACTATTTCGTAGGATCCATAAACAAAACTGCCCACGCGATGAATAATAACAGAGCGTGAGATTTAACTTTTCGCGACATTGCAATCACCATCTTTGATATTAGAAGTCGACCTGCAGTTTATCAAAATCAACCTTGTCACGATAAATGTATATCAGCATAAGATTTTAAGCTAAATCGTTAATATTATAAGCGCAATAAGTAGAAATATCACATTAATAATAATAATAATGATGATGATAATAATAATAATAATATCTTTATCGAGATGTACCGAATAACATAGAAGAGAATAATCAACTTGCATCGCAAAAGGCGAGGTATTAGCAATAATACTGCTTGTAAATCCAAGTTTAATATTTTGAAATAACATGAAACTAAAGCATGAACGTAACAAAACAGAAAATAAGATAAAATAGAAATAAGTAGATGAGTTATTGGAGCTATACTTTACAGCTGATGGAAATGAATATTGCTATCAGAGATGTCGATTGGTCGTCAGTTAGAATGAACGATTCGATATGGCAAAAAGCAGTAACTAACTAGAATACAGTTATTACATAAGCCGTGGCAGAATTAATAATCGTCGATGCTAGCGGTAAAATAAAATGTAGTGATAACCTTGCGGATAAGATAAGATTCGCCAAATGAGAACCACTGCACGTTCGGGGGGGTAGTCCGCCCTGCTGATCACGGCATCACGCCACCGCACCACCCAGATATTTTAAAGCAACCCCCGCCAGCGTTAGAGAGCGGACGAAGGGGTGATGGGTTAGCAGGGCCGGTTTGAACTGTTTTATATATATATGTAGTAACGCCAGCGAATAATCTAAAACGTGAAAGTTCGCGAATAGAACAAGAGATTTCAATCGCTTCGTAGGAGATCATTTATTCAGATTTCGAAAGAGGTCGCATGTTCTCCTTCTTCCCTTTCTCTTTTCCTTTTCTTTCCTTTTCTTTTGCAAGACCAGTATTTTCAAATCAACGTTCAGTAGTTACAATAATCTCAGTGGATTTAAACCGGCCCTGTGGATACAAGCAGGCCACCGGTGTTCCTCTCTGCCATGGGCACGACAGTAGAATCGAATCGCTCGTGCCACCATTCCATAACGACCTCTCCTGCTCTTTCCATAGATAATGTCTCGGCCGTCCTTGCTCTTTGGTCTGCCCGCTCGCTTCCCGTCAAAGAATTTCCATACGAACCGAGCTGCCTTGCATTCGTAGTTTTTTTTCCTACAGTTTAGCTTTCACGACACATGGACGTGATAGTGTCACTGTGACGAGCGACAAAAAAGATTTAAGAGATCCACTTGCTCCGTATGCTGGAAACAAAAATATTATCTAAAGCGCTGGATCCTATCAATAAATGCCATATTTCACATATCTGTTCTGTGTTAAATATGGCTAAAGTTCTGTAATAAATGTAATAATTAAATATTTCTCTCAAAGCTTAATCCGTTTTAATTATGTGATTGTATAACTCAAATTCGCTTAAATAACTCGTTTGCATAATTTTAATGTTTTTGATATTTTCAATCCGATGTATTTTCGAAAGAAAATTATACAATATATATTTATAATAAAATTAGTATTATATATAACATCATGTATAATAAAAATATATATAATAAATTTATAAGTGCAATATATTTCTTCTACATTCAAAGGATTATTCAAACAATATATACCTTCGGTACAAGATGCATTATGATAGGATTAGATTTGCTTGCTAGGCACATAATACTCTAGATATATATATATGCACGCGTTGTACAATATAAGCGGTATATATTTTATTCAAAATTAATTCTGCGGGAAATTCAGTCACCGAACATAAATTTGGCAGGTTTAATTAAAGCACGAGTCGAACATGTCGCGACATTTCGCTCGATAAGAGAACGAGCATTACACGCGTAGTTTTTATTTCTAATAATCACTAGTTTTTTTATATAAAATAATTTAATTATGACTCTACCCTCCTTCCCACTTCTTCCAAAGTAATTACACAGTGACGTATATTAAGAACATTTAAATCGAAAAGAATCAAAATCATATTTCATATCAAAATTCATTTTTATAAGGATCTTTCTGTTAAATCGCTTTGCGAGTACGCAAAAAACATTTAATCGTTAATAATAGGATTATTCGAAGTTATATTAGGATTATTATCGAAGTTACATTAGGATTCGCACTGCTGCACTGAAACTAGTCTTTACTTTCTTATGAGAGAAAAATCAAAGATCAACTGGTATGATCTCAAAAAAATCACACTAGCTCAGTTTGCTACTGTGAAACACTTTATAATCGTATAGCCGGTTACGTCGATAGTTAAAGCCGATAAAATCGCGAGTCGAGTAATGCGATCGGGGGCGGCTTCTAATCTCTGTTGCGCAGCAGGAGTTACTGATAATTGCGCCGGGGAACTCGCGAAACGAACGATAAATCACGACGGCTGTAAAATATAGGAAACGATCAGCGCTATCGAAGGGCCGCCGCTAACGGCGATAAGGCGAGCGATAAATCACGTAGGATGCAGCTACCGATCGAACGAATGTACAACTCCGTTGGATCGAAAGGTACTCTGTAAAAAAGCCTTTGCTATTGCTAGGCAAATCCTATTCGCGTATATCAACAACGCGTATATCAATGCTTTTAAAATAAAACATTTTATGGTATATTTTTTATTAGATTAATTCTATGAGATATAATTATATCGTTATTATTTTTATCATTTATGCATAAATTTCGATAGTAAAATCGTTTCAATTCGTGAACATATAAACAAATACGAATGAAAAAATGTTTTTTAACTAAAATATCGTTTTAAAAATACGTTTGTATTGACATTTATTAATATATTTCATATCGTTGAAAACTACAAAACCTATCAAAAACTATAAAAATATACAATATTATATTTTCTCTTGGTTAACTATTGCATCATTATATTTCTTTTCAGAATAAAAGATTTCGAATTGTTTGACAGAATATCACACTGTAAAAAAAAAACGATTTGATTACATGTTCGGATTTTATTTGAAGGATGATGTTCGCTATTATCTAAGCTGCAAATAATTTTTTCAATCAAATAAGATCGAAGAAAATAATAAATCTTTGAGTTCTATGAATAAACGTATTTTTTTCATTATATATTGTAATACAGACTCATCGGTTGAAAAATATTCTATTCGATGAAAATGATCGTAACTTTTTTAACCATTCGTGGTCATTTGAAGTATAGAGGACCTCAAAATGGTGTGAGGCTTTATATTTGTAAGTTTTTTTTTTAAACAAGACTTAAACTGTCATTTGTTCGAAATTCAAAATATCTTTTTTGCGCCTAAAGACCGGATATTGTTCCTTGGATGTCAGTCTGCGATTTTTTAAAATAATGTTAAAATTAAAAATTTTAAAAAGCTACTGCATTTCTATGATATTTAAAGTATGTTTAATAATTGCGATTTTAAAGAACAAAAACTGTAAATACTGCAATCAATTAAAATATTGAGATCAAATTTTGTCCTCTGTATGACAATATAAAATTTTCAGAAGGTGTGACTACGAAGAATTAAATGTGATTGCGAGTGACGAGAAAGAAATATTATAATAATGATATTTCACTCATGAGGCATCGCATGATTTAATGTCTTTACATAATAAATGCGCGTGTGATATTGAGAGTGACTGATTGAATGGTTCGATAATGGAGGTCAACCGCATAGAGGAACGAATTTGTAATTGCATAGTAATATACTGCATTTTATGTGGTATTCCGATATGCGCGATTCGTGATCATTAAAAATTTATTAGAGTAACGCATCCTTTTAATCAAGCATTTTTCGCACAGAGGATTTGATAGAAGAGGCGATAACGTATGAGTGCCTGTATAATTGAAAATTTCATGGAATCAGCAATTTTCATGTAAACGACGCGTTTAATTCTAACATCAAAAATACAGCTGGTTAAATAAAATACCTTTGCGGTGCGGTTTGAAAATTCAATGCAGCAAATTTATTCGCGTTTTATTTATCTGATAAAATAGCGCATATATTGTTGACATTGCATTTAAATGCATCGATTGAGTCCCTGCAATAAAAATATACGTATATATACGATTTTTAAATACAATTTAGTAGTTTACTGATACCCTTTTAAAGAAATATTTTAAAACAATACGTATGATAACCTTTAATCCTTAGATAACTATATATTGTAAAAATAGGCCTAATTATTTTATTTAAATTACAAAATTAACGTATACAAAAATTTCATGATATACTTATAACTATTATTCTAAATCTCGCACGTTCAAGTATTTGAATCAATCAGCGATTGTATCTAATGACGTATAGTGGATGAGTACCTTGGGTCACATTTCGAATCATTGTTAATGAATTTTCTATTAACGTTCTAAGTCAAAAGGGTCCGTCATCGCGGATGGATTCCTTGTGTCCCACCATTATCATTATATACGCTCAATTTAGCAGAAAGGTTTGCTTCCTACTGGATTCTCTGCATCACGTCGTAACACTTCTACGGTGTGTTCACGAGTTTACGGCTCGTTAACTCGGACTGTTGTGGAAATTCTGCATGAACCGATAACTTGTCGTAGAAACCCGAACTGACGGACGGGCTTCATCTTCACTCTGCGAGCTATCGACAACTTCCAATGTAATTATGAAACGTTACAGGATTTTCAAATAAGACGATCAAATTACTGAATCTTCGTACAAGAACGTGTTCTTTCCGTTCTATTTTCCAAGATCCACTGCGTTATTCATAGCTCGGAAATTCTCTAACTTACATTTTCGTAACTTGTACATATTCTCCGGCATGAACGACGTGCGGTCGCGTACAAATTTCTCTTTTGACAGTGTTATAATACAGGAATCTTACTTTCTGTTAATGTCTTGTTGAAACTTGTAGAAATGGTGCGCGGTTCGTTTACGCTCGAGTTTCATAAACCGAAAACTGCAGACGTAGCGTTTCTTAGTTATGTCCTATAAAAATAGCAAGTATCTCAGAATAACTCATGATACGATTTGTCTTTTTCATATCACTCAAATTTTTATAACGTTCTGTGAAATTTGGAAAAATAATATCGTTTAACCCCTTCAGATTCTGTGAACATTGTAATGTATATCAAATTTGAAGACATTATTCGTTGAAATTATTTAATTCTATCGACATCTGAGAGCTGAATATAACATATATATTAGAAAAATAGTTAAAATTAAAAAAAAAATGTTAAGATGATTTCAATAAAATCAGATCTAAAGGGGTTAAAATAATCGTCTTGCTTATTTCAAGAGGATTATCTCAATAGGATATTCTCAACCGGATTTTCTATTTTCAACATTCATTCGACCTAGGCTGTATTCCAAAATTACTATCAGTACTAAAAATCTATAATGAACATAACGTAAACTATACATCTTCAGTACTGGCAGTAAATTTTGAAACGCTGCCCTAATCCGCGATAGCGCCTCTTTTTGCGAAACGTTAATTAAAACCGTTCACCGTTCCTATTAACTGTAATGCCAATTGTAGCATTTTACTTATATCCCAATATATCGATTCTCGTAACGCTTATATGAATTCACATCCCGTTAACTATTCACCTTTGCCAACCGCACGCTTTGTGGTGCTTCCCACTCGCAATTGCGACTTGTTTTCTGTTGCCTGTCCCAGACGCGAGATCGTCACCGTTTGCACCAGCTCTCTCCCTACTATACTGGTGGCGAATTCACAGCTCGTTAACTCTTGCTGTTGAGGGAATCAGACTAAACCGCACCGGCGTCAATTCTATCGTTTTCACCGAGAATAGGTTTAGGACACTGCTTCGTAGCGGTGAAACAGATGCGCGCACGAAGAAAGAGAAGGCTTTTGCATTGTGTATCCTCCTATTTTCTCTCTTTCATTAGGTTCTTCCGTGTGAAATGTGTGAAGTACATAATGGAAAACCCGAACGTTAAAAGCTGCAAATGCTACTGTTGCGAATGAGAGCTCGTTGATGAACTCGAAACCCCTTTTACTTTTTAATCACAGGTATGAAAGAGAAAAGCCTTTAGTAGCTAAAAAAAATGTATGGCTCAAAAGGAAAGCAAATAAGCCACGAAATGTTATTGTTGTGATATTTTCAGAATCGTGATAGAGTCGTATCCTAAAAATTTTACGAACATTATTGTAATGGGAAGAATAAGAGAAGGAAAATATCTTTTTCCTCTTTGATCCTGGTGAATCCACGAAGATTCAACGCGCGTTTCTCGCGGCATTCTCCACCGCAAAGGCTGCTACAAGGTTCACGGGTTCACAGCTCGTTAACTCACGCCGTTACGGGAATTGCGCGAACTGGTAACTCCACGGGAAAGCCGTCGGATGCCCTGCTTATGCCACTGTGGCAACTTCGGGCCATAACTCGCGCCTCGGCGCAGGACGCCAAGACATTTTAATTATCTTTCGAGCACGCAGCCTCCCCTTCCGCAATCGTCCCTGTTCCCGCTTCCTTTCGCCAGCACGTATCCAAGCCACCTTCTTTCTTTGGCCGGTTGTTGTACCGTTCTACGTAGAATTTATGACCGCGGTGTGCCTTAGGAAAATGAAACGATATTCTTTGCTCGCTTACAGACGGCCTCGCGGGTAATATCCAAGCCAAGGAGACTGCATTCCGGATTCTTCGCCGCTGTCGACCGCGAGGATGAACTTGTTATTCTGTTCTGGAGGACGAAACTTTACCGTCCGGGAGCAAGATCGTTCTCCGCCGCTCGCGCTGTCGCGGCTCGTTAAATCGGATATACATTTCCGTGCAAGCGTTCTTTTTTCCATGAAAGCGGAAGACACGGCGATTCTTTTAACCGCCGCCGCGCCATTGCGACCCGATTCCGCCCAGGTCGTAGAGCTATAATTCATGGGCGCAAACGTTAGAATTGAGGACGAATATAGCCCAGATATTCTGATCTATCTCAAAAGTATATAATCCAAGAATAATATCGCGAAATATATCGCGTGGACGTTATATCTCCGTTCGTTCCGCTATCTTTCTGTAATATTTTAATGTCCGTTTTATAAAATAGCGTGAAATAGTGATGGTAAAGAGCACAGCGAGAATTACGACGTATGAATTTAGCGAAAACGTGCGCTCGCGTGTATTCCGATCGTGCGACTGTCATATTTTCGTGCGCGGCTAAACTTCGCTGAATTTCCATAAGAAAACTTGCCTTTATTCCACCTCTGCGCCGCAGATCTTCGCATTTCGTTCTCAGCAGCTTTCTCAAGCCGCGGTTATCAGAAAAGCGGACAACGAGGTGCTTCAAATTCAATAACGTCTGCAGACCCACTCGGCAAAGCCCCGCTATTTCGAAAAATATTACGAAATGCACTTTCCTATGCTGAAAATTAGGATATAAGAGAATTCGAGTTTTATATATAAACTAATCGATTTGATTAAAATCAGGGAATGGAAGTAACTCGTTATTTGTAACGAAGTTACAGTTACAAGTTACTTTTCTGGTAACTTTACTGGTAACTGCATTATTTTTTTTTTTTTTTTTTTTTTTGGTAACTGTAACGTAGTTGCATTGTTTTAGTAACGATGATGAATATCGTTACTTTGCACCCGATTGGACACAAGCCACTTATAGCACTTGAGACTAGAAACTAGGCACCCGATTTTGAAAAAGTAACGAAAAGTTACTTTCTCAAGTACGGTAACTGTAATAAGTCATTTTAAAAAATTGGTATCTTAATAATGGTAACTTGTTACTTTTTCTACTCGATAACGAGTAACTGTAACTTATTACTTTTAAAAAGTAACTTTCCATTCCTTGGTGAAAATTAAGGAAAATGATTATGAAAAAATTAAATACTTAATATAATATAATCCCAGGTTATACTGCATGCTGATAATATCCATCAATTTTCTGCAGATGTCAAACAAATTCCAGCAGCGTAGTGGTCCAATTTTCATCACCGTCATACGAATAAGGCATCCAATTTTCTCATATTTAAAGCACTTAAAATCCACACGCTCGACAAGCCAATTTCTCGAAACTATCCGCGAGTACCTCCCTTTCGGTTACGTGTCCAAATAATAACAATTCGAAATGTACGAGGCGAACCACGCTGTAGTTCACAGTGCTAAAGTACAACAACGTACAATGTAACGGAAATTGTACCACTACCTAGCGCCGTTACCAGCCTCGAAATGCAATTATCACTCACCGCGCGCGCTATATTTTCAAGCGTGCGGAGAAGGCGAAAGGGAGGGAAGGTTATGCTCGCTGGAGGGTAGTGGTGGCCGAGGGGGTATCGTGCATTAGCCGCGAGCTTGGTTGCAATAATTATTATTTATCGCGCCTCCTCGCCCACCCTCTCTCTTGTGCCCACCATTATATTAGTTCGCACCACTCCACGTCCGTCGGCTGGAACGCTACCTCTACCGCTACTGCGCGCTGTGCCTCGCAAATCGAATTGATTTCCGGAATTTATCGCGCGGCAGATTTTCCCTTTGTCCTCTCGCTTACACGGCCGGCCGAATACACGAGCGATGGTATATCGTTATCGGTCCGGAGTATACGCGCGGAGTACAACGCACATACGTTCCCGCTACGTATGCGACTGGTGGGCCGCGAATAAATTTTCTACGAATAATAAATCAGCGGGACGCGGTGCAGGAGGCCGCTTCACATCCCGAGTGCGAAAACAGTGCGGAAGCGCGGAGTGTCCCGCGGAAAAGTTCGCGAATTCTTCAGTACGTTTCAAGCAGATGACTCGACTGCAGGGACTTTTGCAATTGCATCGTCACGAACGGCTGAATATCTCTCCAAAACTATGTTTCAACTATTGATAGATTCTTTGAGTTTTTGCACGTTTCGTGCAATTTAAAAGTTCGTGCATGTGTGACGATCGAATGGTAAAAAACGATTAAAGCAATTTACAGGGTGACATACGAAATGTCATACTATTTGATTATTTTATTAAAACTATACTTGGAGCATCGGTTTTTTTTACTGTAAGCAAATTTTTTTTCAGATGTGGTATACCGAGTCGAAATTGGATGGAGGTAAAGGCAAATATCAGTTTATGAAATGTTGGACAAAGGATGGTATGGTCAAAACGTTGAGTATAAAGTGAAAATTGTATTGTTCTTTTGCGGAAACAGAGAATGTAACAAAGATTCGGAGACATTTTCATTCAGCTCACATCATGCAGCTGTGTTGTGCGTTATTTGAAAATTTCTGTCGAAAAGTAATCAAATAGAATATCTTCAAGCATTTGAAGAAAAAAAACAGCGGCTATATTGAATGTTACTCAATAAAAACAATTTTTCAAATTTTAGTAATTAATTCTATACCAGTTCTGTACCAATTTTGTTAAAAATAAATGTAATGTGATTTTGTTATAAATAAATGTATTATATGTAAAACAAATAGGATGACATTTGCATTTCATAAACTGATATGCCTTCACTTCTGTCCGATTTCAACTCGTAATGCTACACCTAATAGAATTTTCATGAATTTGCTCATACAGTTAAAAAAAAAATCAATATTCCTCAAATATAGTTTTAATGAAAATTAAATGATATGACATTTCATGAATCCCCTATTAGTATCTACGAAGCAAGTGTTTTTGAGTTTTGAGACATCTTTTACACGTAGTCAGAAACAATACGGTTCAACAATTTCTCTCTTGCACGCTGTGACATGTTGCTGAAATTAAACGCAATTAAATTTCTTTTTATCAGCGTATTTGCTCGTGCTTCTCTAATATAACGAGCAATACCAGGACATTGCTGGATAATAAGAACTATTTGTTTCTTGAGCATTTACTTTTTCACATCACTCGATGTCATGACTTTTTTACAGGTCTACTTTATTTCTTGCTATTTATTTCGAAAATGACGCTGGCAGCAATTTATATGAGAACTTTTTCTCCAATATTTTAATGTACATATTCATGTCTCGTTTGTACAAAAATTTCTCGAGAAATTTACGCATTCTATTTCGATATTCATTTTCTTTTCACTGAGCTCCATTCATTTGCTTTCAACGCTTTTAATCAAGAACATTTTTATTCATTTATAATGTGCAAACATAGTTCCAGAATCAGGCAATATTGTTACTCTCTTGAAAAGCTTCCAGTGATTTTCTCCATGATCTACGACATTACAGGAGATTAGTAAAGATTAAAAAAAAAAAATTTTTTTTTAAATTTCAAGTATTTCAAAGTTCACAGAAGATTTTTTTCTCTCGACAAATAAAGATTCAATAGTAAAGAAAGCACGACTAAAGAATTAAGATTAAATTAAGATTAAATTACGAGTAAAAAAATTCTTCACGAGAGATTCTTCATGAGAGGGAGACGTGGAGGGTCTCGAGTGCACGCGGGTGCTCGTTCTCCAAAGCGCGTTTGCATTTCCTGTTTCATAAGCGCACTACGTCCAATTACATCGTTCGTGCGGTGGCATCTGCATGTAAATGGGAAAAGCAGGCGCGCGGGGATGCGACGGCCACGCGCAGGCATAAATCAAAAAGGTAATTTGAAAAAAGGGCTGCAGCCGGCGCGATGCGTAACGATGCCAAAGGGTTGTCGAACGACTAATTCGCAAAAGTGCCATTACTTCGAAGAAATCGTTAACAAAAGCAGTGACATCTTCTAAAATAATTTCATATCTTTTAATTAAAAATATTATGTTTTAAACTATTCCTTCATTTAATTAATTTCAATAGGTATGTGCGTATATGTGCAGAAGATACTCTTAATTCTCAATAGTAGCTCGTAATTATTTCTGATGAATTTTTTCACACGCGTTTTTACCTGCTGCTCATTGCACGTGGACATTCGCGACGATAACATTCGCGAAACGATCGTTCCGATATCCTTCCGTTATGTTTTCCACTATGTGATCGAACCAGTCGCATCGGGTACACACCGGTTACAGTTTTCGACAAGTCGGTCCGTCGAAATGACGCCACGGGGAGCGATGCAAAACAAAACGCTTTTTGCTTCCATTTATGGCATGTGCGGGTGAGACGTCCATTATATCGTCGAGGTACTTCTGTCACGAGGACACTCGTTGAACCCGTTGGCTCCGGGCGATGTTTAACACTTTTCCCGTCGACGCGCTCCGTGTCTGACGCTTTTGTTTAATGCATAATGCACATGCATCGTCATTACGTCGGGCGCGCTTCTAAACTTTGTAACGCGCCGCGCCGACGGGAATTTATTTGTCACCGTTGTTTTTACGGGATTCGAGAATGGAAATGAAAATATATTTTTGTCTATACTTTTACTAAGTTTTAATTAGTAAACCGGATCCTGTGTCAATGGAAGTTCACCGAATGAGTCACCTATAGCGTGATTAAATTATATGAAGGAAAGTAAAGTGTTTCGAAAAACGTGAGAAAGGAAAATTTGGAAAATTTCAAGTTGCTGCTATAGTTATTAAGGAATAAAAATGTCGAAAGGGATAAGAATTTACCTTTTGTCAAATTTAAATTGATTATGGTATCATCGACAGAAGCGTGACTATCTCATTTAGAACACAAAGTTACAATCTGTAGCTTTAATTAATTAAATGCATTATTAACTAAGGATTGCAGTAACCAATACGTAATTAATAAAGTCAAATTAATTAACATTGTATGAGTGAAAATCGATAATTATATATCATAACTATTGACATAACGTTCCAATTATAGTAATTATTGAAACATAATAATTGTGCTAAATGTCACAATAATATTAAGAACAAAGACTCATTATATTATATATTTTCATAAATACTAAGTTAAATAATATTTAAAATTGTTTAAATGCCTTTATATACAATATCGTATTTAAATGTTTCTATATATAAAAGTACTAGAAGCTTGATTTGTATGTAGTAGTGTTTATAAACAGAAAGGAAAAATAAGTTGACATAAATATCAATATATAAAATACAAACGCAGTACAGAAATGAAAACTTTATCGATATAAATGTGAAAGCAATGTCAAAATTTCATTTAAAATTATGGGTCACATATGAATTAACAAATAAATAGGTACACATTTTATACAGTTCAAAATAGAAATTAATTAACAATAGGAATAACATATTTGTTTTTTCTAAAATTGTAAAAAAATTGTATTAGCTGTGAAAGAAGTAAATTGTAATACTGTAATATATTAATTATAAATATTTGATCTATTTTCTGATTTTCTGAAATTAAGATAGTTCAGCTCTGAGATATAAAAATATGTATCATTTCCTATAATTTCATAATTTTCCGAGCTCTCTAAAAGTCGTAATATAATACAGTTTAAAATTAGAAAATCTATCGATGTAGATATCAAGAGGTTAGTAGATCGAGCGAAATTCATATATCGCATTATTAACGCAATAGTGAATCTTTGAGAAGCCGAAGTCCAACAGCAAAGCTACATGCAGAAAAGACGGTTCAAACTTTTAATTGGAAATGCTTTCCAAGTTCTTCCTGGCATAAAAATATTTAAACATCCGTTCGAGCGCAGCGATTTTACCGTAAATGCAAATCGCCATTCGTGTACATAGGAACAGCGAAAGTACTCGGACATGTTTTTGTATCTCGTCGATGCTCTAACAATGCAAACTTTGTAAGATGAAAGATAAGAAAAGTAATACAGTATCGAGAAAAGTAAGATTTCATCGAATAAAAACGCAATCGTAAATTATTTAATTCTATTTCTTTATATTAAATTTTACTTTATTAATTAACCGTATATTTTTATAAATTTCTAATGTATAAGTACTTATATGAATGATGTTTTTTAATAATCAAAAGAAGATAAACTTTTCTCTTTCTTTCAGAATAAAATTTTACTTAATTTTAACTTAAATCTAAAATAGATTTGTAATTAGAAAATGTCAAAACTAAACTTAGCGAAAGTATATTTACCTAATCCGATAAAAGTAGAGAAATCTCATAAAAAATAAGATCACATTTTTTTGCAACTTAATGAGCATTTACCTTATTGTTTATGATTTGAAGTTTTTAAAAAAAAATTGAAAAAGAAAAACGTATTATATTGAAGCTATTTTAAAGAATCTAGAAGCTAGAAAATGTGTGTATATATAAAATAGAAAAAAAACTTTTTCTATTTTATATATACACACATGACACATACACACACATGCGCGCGCGTGTATATATATATAATATATATACTCGCACATAATTTAAATGAATAAAATTAATCCATAGCAAAAAATTGCACAAGAGACGCGAATTTTTTTATTAATGATTTTGGGAGGCATGTAAAATAATGTTTTTTCTTAAATAGGCAATATTTTACAATCATGTGCATTTCTTTAATGTTAAAGTAATTGCAATTACCTGTTATATGTATTTTGCTCGCAATTAACAAGCTTTTATCATGCATTATTCTATATAATTAAAATATGTAATAGATATATTTAAACTCTCTTATAACCATTAAACCAATAATATATATCTCATCAGTAACTAATAACCAGTAACCAATTAGATAGTACATTTTGCATAAGTTTTTAATAAAAAATATACTGATCTGTAATTCGACTTTACATAAGTTAAAGCAAAATAATATCTCGTTAGATCTATTGAATATTTCGTCGCGAAACAGATATTAATAATAATAAATTATCAATTTATGTTCAACATGAAACAAATATAAAAACACATTCATATTATGTAAAAATCTTATAAAACATTTTTTTATAAAATGTACAATATACAGATATTATTAACGTATCATATTAGATACGTTTATTTATTTAAACTATTTATTAATTTAGTAATAAATTATTCATATATTAAATATATATACGCAATATAATATCGAAAACTTATATCGTTATAAAAATTTATTAAACCATATATTGATATTAATTAACGATAATATTGATTATGCGGGAGATTCATCTAGTTCGGGTCTCACGTCATTCATTTTATTTATTATTCAGTGAATACTTCACATCAGTTTTATCTGGTTCGTGGTAAGATTTAAATATATTGTATAATTAGTTGTGTTCTTTATATATTATTTTAAATTAAACTTTATATTAACTTTAATAGCTTTATAATTATATTTTGATAATTGATTTATATTAAATATTTTGATATTAAATTATATAAAAAATTATAATTGCTAGAGAACTTAAGGAAAATACATGTTAAAAAAAAAGAAAAAAAAATCATCGATTAAAATTAGAATGAGTGATAAAAAGATTTACAAAATAGCCAATTTTTACAGAATAAATATATGGAGTATTAAAAATCTACTAACAGAACAATGATGTTATTTACAAATTTAATTTACAATTTAGAAAAGTAATATTTATCTTTACATATAATATTGAATTTTAATTATATCCGAGATTTGTTTTATAACTATGAAATGGAACTTATGTAGATATAATTTGTTTTTATTTTTTTTTCCTCTCAAAATTTTACGTTCTAAAAATTGCAAGAAATCAATAATAAAATAATAAAATAAATCATAATATTTTCTGCGGTAATTAAATTTGAGATATTAAAATTAAAGATAAATATTTATTCTTTATTTGTTTACGTTATTAATTTTATTTCTTTCAAAATACAAAAATCTGACACAAAGTGATAATATAAGAATACAAGAATTTCACTGCGTCAGTATAAATAGAAAAACCGTAAATGCATTGATTAAATTTAGCTGGAAAAAATGGAAACTTTCCATAATGCGTTTTATATAACAAATTTCTGCAGCTACATAAAAATATCCTTAAGGGAATAATTACGTGAATATTACGTTACCGCATTCGCAATGACGTACGATGTAACCGACGACATACCTAATAACATCGCGATTGCATAAAGAACACTCTATATCGTGTCCTTCGAAGCGTGTAATGCGACTTTGCATGATGTAATGCAAATATAATAAGCAGGAAGTACACGGATACGCGGCGAGAGAAATTTTTAGAAATTTATTAAACGTGACATGCAGTATTAGTAGAATATGAAGTTTAAATGTAGCAATGCATATTTTGTAGCAATACATATTTTGCAAGAGTTATGTAGGAAATTGTGAGACAGGTTCATCGAACCTGAGTTGGCTGATTGCCTAACCACCATGATAGGCGACGATTTTACTGGCGAATAGTCAGTCATTCCGACGGCAATTACTATGACGAAACTTCGAAAGTAAAGCTAAAAGAAGTCACCCCTTTTTCCCGCTTTCCCTGCCGAGCTAGCATTGATGGAGATGGAGATAAAGAGAAAATGGCACGGAAATACGCGATGACGACTAGTTCGACAAAATGAGGATGACAAAATCAACTATCAAATAGGCGATCATCTTTTAGTTGGATTTACTGATCCATTTCGTAAACTGATATCATCAATTAAAAATTGTCTTAAAATAATTCAGATATTTGATTGACAAATCCAATTAAAAAGTTTTGAAATATAATGATCGATGAAAGTTTTGAGATATAATGATAAAATAATGGAAAACATATTTAATTAAAATTTTTAGAAAACAAACTATCGTCACAAACTGCGATACTCTCAATAAATATACGCGCATTCGTGTAAACAATTGAGATCGCGTTATTTGTATATCTATGCAGGATGTGAAACAGAATAAGCGTATCGTGGGTGAGAGCAATTTATTTGTATCTCCGCAGGTCGTTTTTCTTGGAGTTGTTGTTAGTCGAATCGTTACGCAATGCGATATATAAATTCTTAAATAGCAAAACTATTCGAATATAAAAATATTTCAATTTAGTATAATAATAAAATGTATGTATCACTTTCTATTGAATCCCGTTTTGATTAACCGTTTCACTCCGCCAACAATAAAGCGAAGCCATACAAAAGTTGTACATATTATAAATTCATAATTTGAGTTTAAATAAAAAAATTCTTTAGCATCGTCTCTTAGCTACTCGACATTCATTCATAACATAAATTAAAATAAATTGCGGAAAGTTACGAGGATACAATAGGTACAAATAGTAACTGTAAAATAAAAAGTCTCAGCTTAAACGACTTGTCCAAGCGTTCTTATAATCATTTCTTTTGTTCGAAACTTTATCCATTTCAAAGCACATATTTAACTTAATCCCGTTTCACTCCAGTTCTCATTTTAGTTAATTTTATTAAGCAAACTTCATTTTAGTGGAATTGTCATTTGACAATTTTAATTTAAAAAAAACTTTGAACAGATCTACTGCTATTCTTACCAGTATTATTACGATTATTATCGATGTCCATATATATCCCATCATGATGTACATAACTGTTTGAAATGTCCCAGATGAACGAGATATTTCTTTTTTGCATCTATAAAGAAATATCCGAATAACCGTTCGGCCACCAATACGACATTCTGAGAAAGCATGTCGGTATATCGTTTCAATCGTATGATCGCCCGTGAAAACTATTTCCTACACCGCGATTTATGCGTCGTCGTTTCATCGATGGCGTCCAGTCGTTGAAAAATCATAGCCTCCGGAAACGGAATGATAACGATTTGTCTCAAGAATCCTGATCCCGACGACAGGAAGTCTCACGGCTGATGACCCCTCTATAAAACGTTCGATCTTCTCTACGCTCTCGGATAATACTCGAATGCATCTCGTTCGGTGAACGGCCGGGAGAAATATTTTTATATCCGCACCGTAATATCTTGACCATTTACAGACCATTAACGTATTGCGACGCATTGCAAATCATAAATCGGACAGTTCCATGCGATAACTGTGCCGCAGGACATAGCGATTGTGGAAGAGTTCACGAGAAACTGGATCAATGTTGCGGATAGAAACGTTCCAATTTAGTAGATCGTAGATGCTTTCACTCGTTCGGTATCGAGTTTCGTTACGCCTAAGCGCGTCTGTCGCGTACTGCGTAAATTTGTGAATAGTATCGATCGAGCGTATATTAAACAGTAGAGGTACGGACAATGCGCAAAACGGGCAGAAGCGAAAATGTCGTGTTCTGTTTCTGCAAGGTTGGTCCCAGCGCGGTTGGAGTCGTATCGAACAAACGAGATAATCTATTCGGCATGTACTATACCAGAAATGGCTTTCGGTGACACGTAAAACGACAAAGACACGAAAAAGATGCTCGTGCGACTTCCGCATTACGATCCTTAAAAATACCAAAGGTACAGTGTCCTGTTCGCCACTCCGACTTGTCGAGTGGGTCAAAAATGAGATACTTCAGTCTCTGAAAACCATGTCTTTACTCCGTCTGCAATCCTCGACCGAGGGTCTTTCTGGGAATGACTTCGTGCCTCCGGATGCACCTTTTTTAGCCGTCGAGAGGGTTAACGGGACAACGACGTTCCCGTTATCCCGGCGCACTATCATCCCGACAATTTAAATCCATCGTGTCGTCTTACCCCTTACTTTACTGAGATACACTTGCAGGGCTCGCGATTAATGGGCTCGTTAAATCACGTGGGGTCGCTTTGCCGGATCTCTCTTTGCAGAACGGAAGAAAACACACACATACCCACACACACGAGAATGGCAAATGGCGACTAGGCGGGGAAAAAAAGCTCTGGCATTGCTTAATGTTGTATAAATTGTTGCGTCTGTCTAGGGTGCGAGCCACGGCAAGTAACTCTATCTTTTAGGGGCTTTCAGGAGCTAGAAAAATAGCGAGAGATTTTATCTGTTAATTGCTCACCTTAAATCCTCATGAAATAGTGCAACCCGAAGCCGATATCCGGGCAACGTAAATAAGGTGGCCATAATTTCTTTTAAATCGTGCAGCCGGCCATGCTCCGTTCGTAATCAGGAATTATCGAGAAGCCACGACAGAAGATGTATCGTTTCGCTAATCTTATGAGCTGGTTGATACGGTTGAATAATTTAAGACGAGATTACGAGGGAATTATATAAAAATGTTTAGCTCATTGCCCAGGAGGATTACAGCAAAGATTATAGCAAATTAATTAATAGATGTTCTCAAATAAAGCGAGAAATATCAGAAGCGTTGTTGAAAATAATATTTTTTATTCAACAGAAATATATCAATGTAAATCAACATAAAATATATCAATTTAAATAGTATAAACAGTAAAAATGTATAGTAATGTACTCATAATATATGTATTGTCATAAAAATATATATCTCTCACAGTTATGTTTTTTATCACAAAGTGTACCGCGTGTGTGTTATTTAGTGCTATCGCGGTACTTTAAAGTAGCCGTATTATTCACCGCGATGAAATTTCACAGCGTCCCACTTTCGTTGATTTATAATTTTATACCACTCGCGGATAAATATCGAGTTTGATGTTGCGAGTTCATAAAGATCGCTGCGGTAGGTACCGATACGGCCACTTCGTAACATCGTGGCGGAAATATCAGACAGTAAATCAGGGTCGGGTGACGCTACCTGGTGATCTTCCTTCGCCTGGGTTAACGCGACGACGCGACGTTACAAACGTATAAGGTTTCTAGGGCAAACTTGGCGCGCTGTCAACCCGGCTTAATATAAATACATACGAATTTTAGGCGAGTCGCGCATCCAGCTTAGCGTAACTCGAAATTAACGCGGATAAACCCTCGTTTCAGTGGACCGAAGTTTAATTCCTATTTGTGAACTCTAATTGAAAACTTTACCTATAGCGTAAATTGAAAACTCCTGCTTACGCCTGCTGCTTAATCTCGATTATACTTGAGCTTACGAATATAAAATCTTTATTTAAAAAAGGAATCCTCTATGAATTATTTCTGTGTAGCGACAATCGAAACTTTAAAAATTTCAGTGGAATTTTCAACATATTTGCAATATTGGAATAACGGAAAAACTGCGGTATATTAGATATTATTCATAACTCAATTTAAACAAAAATGTAATTCGTGCCATTTTCCTGCAAGTAAAAAATGCCATTCAATTGTTCTCGTGACAGAATGTGTGTTATTTTTAATTAACAAAGCTTGCTTGATCTCTCACGCAATGTTAAATCTCTGTCCACTATAAATGCTAAAATTCTTTGAGAATTAAAACTTCTGTGCGAAGTTGGGTCGTTTGCCTAGAAGATAGTGCTACGTATCGCCGCTGTCGAATACTGTGGATTTCTCGTGGAGCATCGGAAGGTGTAAGGTTTCAGAGCGGTTCCCGCGGGAGGATATTAACGCTCTTGAATGCGCTCTGCCAATTTAAAGTTCAGGGATGTTAAGCGGCCGTGGTGGCAAGCGGCTTTGGAATGAAACCGTGGATGTGATGGAACGAAAAGGTGGGAGAAACAACAGGTTTGTGAGAGCAGCAGCAGCAGTAGCAGCAAAGAGAGAGAGAGAGAGAGAGAGATTTCTTTGACAACGGGGGTGGCGGCATCTCTCCACCCAAACTACATCGGGATTTAAGTACCTACTCCGGCGCACCGCAACGAGTGCCATGGCTAAGTAGACTTTCCTGCCGTCGGAATAATTAGCCAATAACAAGTTTTCGTCACCGGATAATAAAGCTTTAATTAAAACGCGATAATCGCCGTTTACTCATGCGACGGATACCGTCACCTCGTTTTGTCACCGATCTCATTCGATTGTCATCTCGATTAAATAAATCTGTTCATAATTGATCAGCAGGATTATTCAATTCTCTCTTAAATTAATAAATTATAATCGTCTATAATTACTGCTGTTTCTATTAGTGCAATATATAATAGAAGCGACACACACACGTTAGCTCACCAAAAATATACAAATTTTTTGAATGGTAGTTACTCGCGTAGATTTAGGAATTCGGAAAACATGAATACTTCCAAAGTGTCGGAAACGATAACGAAGATGGCAGGACCTAAATATCGGTTAGGATATCGCTTTAAAATATTCATAAAGAAGCACAACCAGAGCGGAACTTATGGCATCGAGCTTCTGTCCAATCTTCAGCTAACGCGCCCAGCGAGAAATTCCATGAATTTGGAATGTTCCAGCCATGATAGCATCCTGAAGTACGTGTTTGTGGTTACGATCTCGTGTGCGTCACAGATCTGTCGCGCGTGATATCAGGGACATCTAAAAATAGCATCCAACAATACTCACCTTTAATCCAATTTTCTAATAATGGCATAAAAAAAAATTTTATTTGCGTTTTTTTATATTTCTCGAAGTAGTTCTTCCTTTCAGAAATAAAAGAAATATATTTTTCGAAAAATTTTTATCAAAAAATAGTTAAACCTGGACATTTGATTTGTTGCGCCTAAAAGCCGTTTAATTATCATTAAATAATTGAGGATTGCAACAGTTGAGCCAATAACGATTTAATGCTTGCAGTAATGAGTAGCAGATAAACCCGTAGCTATTCGGTTAACTTCCTTGATTGGTGTTCGTCATCGCCAACATCACCGGCAGCTATTTATTATGTAAATGGTTATGATGACGGTGCAACGCGCAGTTACAAGTTGGCTGAAAGCTGACAAACTAACGAGAGACTTTAAATTGACGAGCAAATGCAACGCATAGGAGTGGCTGAGCGATCGGTCGATATCCGGCGAATACCAAGTTAATTCATTTAATTCACCATTCGTTGCCAAGCGTTGTCGTTCGAGAACCACTCAATAAACGGCTCAACACAACAGAGCGGGATCGATGGATCGTATTACCACGTGGTGTACATTACAATTTAACGAACGGTCAACAAATTCGCGGTTAATATATGCGCAGCTGGTTAAATTCGCTGCCGTTTGTAACTGCATCGCTAACTTACTTGGATTGTATAAAGCTCAAAGCCACGAAATATATGCGCGAGCATTGAAACGCGGCTGGAACTCGACAAAATTAAATTACATCGATTTAGCCAAATGAAATTTTTTAATCGTTTTATTACAATCCTCGCATATACTGTGAAAGCTAATGAGTATCCTTTTGTAAAATTACTACAAGCAAACAGATTCATTATTCGCACTCTCTGCCCCACCTCCATTCCTATTCGTAATATAATATATACGTAATATATATCTTCTTATCTCAAGGGTTACATTCTTACCGTTGCCATTTATTAATTCATATCGGAAAATGGAGAAAGTTTCGGCTCTCGGGAGCGAGACATAGTCTTTTTCTGATCCTACATATTTTATCAACGATCGCATGAAAGGATCTTCGACCGATAAGAAAGCAGTAGCGTCGTCTGGGAATCATGAAAGTTTAATCATTCATCTTAATGATTCGCCACAATGAGAATTATCATTTACATTTTGTAACTTGTATATTTCTAAAAATATATCATCAGTCAGAAATGAGTCCGAAAATTTTCTGATTAGAGAAAAATAGGCTTCGTTTTTTTTTCCTTACATGAATCAAGTTAATTTTGTAAGACAGTGATGATAAAAATTTGGATATTTATATATTGAATAATTTCAAAATTCTTTTTTAACTTTTCTATCAATAATATTGTTGATGACGTCAATTCTAAAGCAATATTCATTCGAAGCATCGACGTAAAGAAATGTCCGGGGATATTATCCAAGAGAAGGTTGTTGAATCAAACAACCTACCGGGCTTGAAACAAAGTTTTAGTACGTAGCCTCTCGAAGCTCGCGCATCTGTCTTCCCAGGAGGCAACGTCGTTCCATAGTTCTCTGATGTTTCGACTATTTTTCCTCGCCTATCTACGAATAGAGAACATATTCTTCTCTGGTTTCTTCCGCATCTCGTCTCTCGTCTCGTCTTATTCTACTCTTTGCAAGAATCGGAATGCAGAACGATGTAATGTCACCCGGGAAATCACTTATAATTTACGCGCGTTCGTTCTTGTTACCATTAATATTATACAAACGTTTCGTTTTCTATCGTTTTCTCATGCTATGATAAAAACCCAATTGGAAAAATGTTTAAAAAAATTAGGTCATTATCTA
This sequence comes from Acromyrmex echinatior, assembly GCF_024713525.1. NCBI lineage: Eukaryota > Metazoa > Arthropoda > Insecta > Hymenoptera > Formicidae > Acromyrmex > Acromyrmex echinatior. The sequence continues at coordinate 2,720,180 of NC_141853.1, forward strand.
AAAACTTAGTTTTTACTATTTTGAATTATAGTCAGTGTTCAGTAACTGGCCAGAAATCTTGATTAAGTAAAACTGGTAAGAAGCTAACTAGAAATTAGCCAGGTCGGTAAATGAAGATATGCTGCAACAAAAATAGCTGACGTGTCTGCCTCATTATTTAAAAATGCGTCCATTATATAAAACGAGATAAAATTCGGACGATTGTCACAAATGATTTAAACAATTACGCGGAAACGCGATACAAAAATTTCACGCGACAAAATTTATTTACGTGACTGTTTACTGTCCTTGCAATCGCAAAAAGTATTGTCATGCCTGCGATATCGATTCACCGACCATGAAAGTCATATTTCAGAGACAGATAATTTTGGAATTAAATCAATTCTCGTCCAATATCAACTCGAATTAATAATTCATATGTGTGTGAATGTCGTACAAAGTTGACAGTCTTTCCGGACCAATATTAACACGGCTAATGGAGCTTTGGCTGAGCAAAGTTCCGGCAGTATTAATAGGGAATAATTTAAAAGTTTCAAATGAAACGGCAACAATAGTAAGCGGGGACCGCTGGCCGAGTGCCCAAGATGAATATCTATTCATCGTAAATGAAAACTTTCGGCATTCAAAATACTGAATGTCGATAATTTGCCTGCAGTAGGGAGAGCTTTTTGATGGACTTTCCAAAAAGCAACAAACTTCTGCATCTCGCCTTTGCAATCGTTCTTTGTATAACTGTGCAAATTTATGCCGTGCGCTTTGTTAGCATTACCTCCACCGGCTCTACGTATACAAAGGGTTTCGGAAGTACCGTCAATCTTTTCATTTACAAATTCCTTGACCTATATATTTGTAAAGTTAATCTTTCCTTAATTAAAACTTAATTAGAAACACAACCTTTCTTAGTCTTTCTCTCCATTTTCAATATTATATACATCCTGATTAATTATCAAAACGAGATTCCCACGTGGGAATCCCACATATATCTCGCTGATGAACGTATCCCTCGAATCACTCTGTTCGTTAGATTTTACATGAAATCCAAGAGATTTGCTGAAACAAGAATCTCTGGATGGTATCCCCGTGTGTTTCAGACTTAACGTTGAGCCAAAACCTCGCGCTCTTAGTTACACCTGCTTGCCCTACGTGCATTCGTATAAATGCACGCGTCGTAGTTGCATTAGTGTACGTACGTGTACATTTTATACATGTAATTGGGGTTTATGGTTAGCTTAGCAGCTAGGTCAGCTACCGTGGGATTTCCTAAACATACGACCGCGTTAATTCTAATTCGAAAAGGCACTTGTGTGAATACGTGTATGTATGTGTGGATGTGCACATGCCGAAGGTGAATGGAATTTGTGGTGTATCGATGTGATATTAGTCCTGTTATTCACAGTTATTCACTCTCTTAGAATTTATATTATTCTATTCGCGATTATTCGTTCGCACGCAAGTCGCTGTTGATTAATCCACACCCTGTCCTCGGGGCAATTTATCTTCGTTCTGATATTTTCAGGTGCATCTTCTTTTATAAAAAAAAAACAAAGAAAGAAATTTGTACAATGTACGAGTCTTTTTCTTACGCAACAGTGATAATGGTAGTATATAGAATGTTTTCGGTGAAAATATTCCCGAAGAATTTATCCGAAAGCACTGCGGAAAGAGGCACGTGGGCGTGGTAGATAGATACGAACGTAAAATCGGGTATTAGTAGGTGGGAACGTACCTGCGCGACCCAAATGTATTTCCTCGGGGCTCGGTGTGTACGTAAGATTTGTGCACGAAGCCGGCTAAGAATTGCCGTTCGGGCCATTTGGGAATGAATTGTCGCGGACATTACGCCGAGAATTGTCGAGGTAACCGGTGGGAGGCGTTTCTCAAAATTATGGCCTCATCCCTGGCATACCCTGGCCGCTCCGGTACCGTGGCCGCCGTGAAGAGTTCAGATAAATTTCACGGGGCTTTAACTAAAAAATTCCACCCTGAGAAAGTAATTCGCCAGATACGCTTAAATTCCACAAGCTATCGATAGCGCGCGGCGTGTGCCAGATTATTACGAATGTATCGCTCGTAATAATCAAGAAAAACAGTTTCCGTAATCAATTGCCGTAGCCAGGTAGCCCATGAATTAATGTTCACGTAAATAGAAACTGTCCCACGACTATGATGATCACGATATCGAAATAATCAAATAACGTTGAATTGAGCGTCATCGTGCAATGCGCGTGAATTGTAATAACGACGTGGTGTCACGGAAAACATTTATTATGCGAAATATAAATCTATCCATGAAACGAAGCGTATTGACAATTAAAACGTACGGCGCGTTTATCTGCTGAAATCTCTCATGTCATCTCTCATTCCGCCATTGTGTATATTTCTTCTTTTTTTTTATCGTTCATGCGAACTCATGTCGGAAGCGCCACATAAATAAATGAAATGTAATGAATACGATAAATAGCACTTTTCCCATCATTGATAACAGAGCATCCGTTTAGTTAGTTAGTCGCGTCAGAATTTGTTGTATGCAATTTGCGACACGTGTAGCCAAATGGAACATCAATATCTATATATGTTGTCAAGCAAGGTTGATTTTGTCGTTGCGCCGTCACTCTGTGCTACGCATACACATATCTGCCTTCTCCGCGACGCGACGCCATGTTTTTTTTTTCTCTCCAAGGCGTAAGAAAAGTTCCGGAGTCAATATTTTCCTCGTATCCCACATGGGAAATACATCGTACGTCTGGCGGCGTTATATGTGACATTTTCTCGCGGTAATGTCGCGCACTCGTATAGGTTTAGAACTGCGGCACGTGACGCGAGGTTTAATAAAAGTAGCCCCGATGAAGGCTGTTTGTTTGTCGCGAAAGTGATCCGCGTTGGTGAACGCGGAGTGACAAGAGCAAAGAGCGATGGACAATGGACGATGCATGACCAAAGACGGTTATGAATATATCACGAACGATGAAGTTCAGAGTCACTATGGATAAGCTCCGAAAAGTTTATAGTTTACTTTGTAAGTATACACATGCTATCAAGAAATGAAAGAGCAAGTCTATAAGGTACTCGCGCGAGCATACGTAGTGTAGTCTACCATTCTACTTTCCGGCGGCAGTAATAAAGTTACATTTTACTTGGTGCTTGCAGTTTTGCCTAAGTAATCATAGTACTCGACCTGAATTGCCTTGACGATTTGCATTCCACTGAAATGTAACAATTTTATGACATTTCATCAAACTTCCATATGATATCGTTTCGTGACATACGTACTATTCTTTGATGTTTCATATATATATATATATATATATATATATATATATATATACACACACACACACGTATATATATATATATATATATATTTAACTCTTAAATTCTACAGGAACGATATCTGCGCAGCTGCGATATGATATACTCACTCAATTCAATTACTTATAACTTTCATAAAAATAAATATTTTCCAATATTTATTTTTATTGTCATATTATTTACAATATACGGTTCAATAAGATTCTTATTGCTTAATAAATATTTTATAAACATTTTCCTTTTTAAATCGAAACGTCAGACATTAAGAAATACAACATGTACCAAGGAAATACAGATATTTTTATTAATAAAAAAAGTTAAAAATAATGGAAAAAGCTTTGGAGAAAGAAAACCAGATATGCCATATCGAAAAGACTTTAAGAGTTAATCCTCTTACAGTAAGGGAGATTGATGGCTTCGTTTATTTTATGGAGCACATATGATGTTTAGAAAAAGAAGTTTCATGATATATATTTATTATTTATTTATTTTGTGATATATGTAAATACATTATTTACTTTTTTAAATTTTCCTTTCCAGTTCTTTTTTAATTTTATTACATTAATTAGATGAAAAATGAATAAAACATCATCGGATCCAACCTTATTTTTCTGGATATCTTAAAAATTCACCTTACCGTAAAAGGGTTAACATGATTTAAAATCAGTTCATAGAATATTGTGAAATTATGGAATATACCTTAAATTCAAAACAATTAAGGTTATTGTTCAAATACAAGAGCAATCCAGATAGTCAGAATCACTTTGAAACGCTCACTAAGGCAGGAATATATATATATATATATATATATATATATATATATATATATATATATATATATTCATTCTGTAGCTACATCACTCTATGTCTAACGCTTCTCAACACGATAATAGCCATCTCCTTCGTCCTTAGTGAATTATGCGAAACATAAATGGATTTCCATGATTTCACTATTGTGTACATATCAATACGGCGGTCGGTATTCACGCAACGCGTTATCATCGATCTTCCCAAGCGCATCGCTTTCTATATACCTCGCTCCCGCGCGTTATCACAATGCTGCCGATATTGTGGACATTTCCAGGGTGCAGTGCAATGTCGCACCCCCTTGGTTGGTGTGTGTTATGTTTATGAAGTATGCATAGTCCTCCACTTATGAATAATGTTACAACCGACGTAACGTAAAGTGACGCAATATGGCGCCGTTACTTAACACACACACATGTACGTATATATACAGAGGCACATAACCCATATCGCCCATCTTGCATGGCGATATCGAATACGATTATAGCATTCGATGAACATCATTTTACGAGATTCTACGAAATCGCAGAAGTTGGTCGCTTTTTTCTTCAGAGACTAAACGATATAACCAAAGGATGAAAGAAAGTTCATATATGCTCTATGACTACTGTAGATTTTTTTATAAAATATTAAAATTTACAGAATTATTTTAGAGAAAAAAATGCAGGAAATAATTTTGAAACAGTCTAATAAGGTTTGAACATAAAATTTTTTAAACAAATATATCTTTTACTTAGTAAAAATTCACTTCAAAGATAACATCTTCAGTAAAATATTTCGCCAAGATATATTATAATTTTATAGGTATATTTTTAAACATTATTATATAATTATATATTTGATCATTTTAAATTGTTGCTTAAAATGACTCAAAATGGAGTCGAAATGTTCAACCAACAATAAGTAATGTACACAAAGATCATTTCTATTTAAATTATTATAATTTGCGCTCCAATTATTGAGACCTACGTTCCCATAAACTCTCGCTTTTTTTTTATAATTTCAAAAATCTCTTATATAGTTTTTTTTTATTTATATAATATCATTTGTTTCCTTGATATATCGAAATGTACAAAAATACTTATAAAAATAGAAAAATATCATTTACTTATCTTTAATGTTCCTACGGAAGACTATTTGTTTATTACAAAAAATCGAATATATCGACTGGATAGTCAACATTCAATTTTCTTTTTTGTTTGTTTAAAGCCTATACGCAGTCGCGTGAAAACATAACATCGCTACCCTTTGCAAACCGCAGATGCTAAAAAACACGAGATGATAAAACAATATGGTGTCGCAACGTTGACAGTAGAAAAAAAACTCTTTTATATAAAAACAGAACCGCAATAATGGGATTGTTGACGTTGAAACGCTTTATGGCTCGCTTCCTTCCACAAGCTATATTTGCAAATCAAATATTACTAAAACTGTATCGTTACGTCCTATAGGATAAGTGCACTAATTGCGTAAGAAATAATTTTATATTATCGATTATTATTATTATTATTATTATTATTTTTATTTTTATTTTTATCATATATTGACAAACCGATCATTTAAACATAATAAATTCTTTGATTTATTTGATTTGAGATATTAGTAAAATAGACTGTGTAAATACACGTATTTACTGTATTATGCAATAGCTATAAACTGTTCAACACTAAGCAAAGATTTTCTCTTAGAAAGATTCGAGATTCTATAAGCTATCAAAGTAATTGTAAAAATAAAAAAGAATGCTACCTGGATTGAATGGGCATCCTGATTGATCAATCGAAGTAAGATCGTCGCAATCACGTGCCATATTGGCACCTCAACAGCTCGTGATGGAAAATACGTGGTAATATCCTGCGGAGAGTCCGACTTTGAAAGTTGTCGAGCAAAAACGTCACGTAAAATCGCAGAAAGTGGATCTACAACGGCCGTAAAAAGTTTTTAACCAGACAACCCGCCGCCATCCCCGCAATCCTCTAACGAAGAACACCGCCAACTTTAGCGCCGGCTTTATCTGTTCTCAGTTTAACGTGCCGTTATTACACGAAGGTTCATCCGAATGCGAATCATGTTTCACCGCTCGCTATATTTCGCGTAGTCGTTATTAATGGCTCGCACAAAGGCCCCTAGATGTAATTTGCCGTAGGAATTTCTTACTGAAATACGACGGCGTATATTTCATCCCATGATCTCTCCATTAAAAATATAACAACATGACGATGGCGATATTATTTTAGTTCTTTATCACTTATCTTTTCTCCTCATCCATTTCATTTTTCTTGGGCTTCTATTGTTGCGCGCCGCGGCCGGTCGTAATTTTATTTCGCAAATATAAGATTTCGTACATTTAATAATTACTGGATGTCTTTTATCTCATCCAATATAAGCAAGTAATTATTTTACTTACTTGATAAGATAAATATCATGTATTATAAATATGAAAGGAATCATTTTGAGTTCGCGATATTTTAAGACTCAAAAGGCTTCATCAAAATGTCAGTCATGTATCAGCAATGAACGATTCATTGACGATTTAAGCGAATCATATGGCCTACGGGAGTCTACAGCGGATAAACGTAGTCGTGGCGTTATCTATACGTGGGGCAGTAAATGAGAACTCGGAGCCCCGTTATATTGGCTTTGTGAAGAATCGCTCTCCAATGAAAGCGTTAACGAACCACGTCGTTCCTTCTCGTTCTGCTCAACTGGTCCATTTTCCAATGGTTTTGCTCTCTTTCCTTTTACTCCTATCCTCTCTCTCTCTCTCTCTCTCTCTCTCTCTCTCTCCCTTCTCTCTCCTCTCTGTTTAGCTGTTCCTCTCTCTCTCTTTCTCTCTTTCTTCTTCCCCTTTATTCTCTCTAGATACACGTTCGTATACATATGGACCGAATACACAAACACACACACACTCACACACGTGCGCGCGCGTGTGTATGTATATATGTATATACGCGAGTCCCGAATGTATAGATCTCTTTTATTTCCTTTTATTTTCGACATGCGAAGGCTAACATAGAAACCGAAACGAACTCCTGTACATTAATCCAATTTGTACGAATTAAGGATACCATTAATAACGTATTCAACCGCGCTAGATTTTCCGAGATCGAAGCGATCTCAACCCATTCAATTTTTTATGAAAGCTCGTTTATATCTCCATTACATATAATAATATTCTTTTTTCCAAATATAAATCATTATTTGTTTAACCAAATTAAGTTAATAAAATAAAATTTATTAAATCATTAAATATTGTAAAAATGATCTAAACTTATCGTTAGATACGGGTGATCGAGTACAGTTATTTATATTTTTACAAGTTTTCGCATTTATTGAACTGGCATAGTCATTTTTTTTTAAACAGTTATAACAATTAATAAAAATATAAAAAATAATACGACAAATAATATAACAAATTAGCAATAAAAGCAGAAAAATTAAGAAAATCCTTCCTAATAATTACCGATCTGAAAGGGCAACTTCGTTTTCACATCATCCGTAGCTATCATGTACAGTACGGGGAGAATTTCTTCCAAATATTTTCTTACTCAAGTTCTAACGACGGTGGTGGACGACTACGGCATCTTCAGCGACAACGGGGCAGCCAAAGCCGCTTTCGCTGGTGAGTAGTGAGCGAAGTTGCGTGATATGTGGTGGCGCGGATGCACGAAACTGCAAATCGGCCGCCGCCGCAGTCGCAGATGCATCGCGAGTACTGTTCGCTTGTTCTCTGGACCTTGGTTATTCATTTAATTTAAGACACGTACAGGCCGAAGTCATGGAATTTAAGAGTAACTTCCAAGCCGCGATAAAATGCATAAGGCGCCAAGAATTAAGTATAAACGAACAGAAGTTCTTCAAGGATATATTAGACATATTTTTTAATAAAATAAAAAAATTACGAAAAAATATAGATTTTTTTTAAATATTATATTCGCGTAAAAGTAAAATTTGATAATAATTTAGAATTAAAATAAAAAATTATTTCAATAACACGCAGATATTTAAAAAAAATAATAATTAAGATAAAATGAAAAAAATTTCATTCAAACTATAAAATTATATTTTTAAATATTTTTAAATGTATATAAATAGGGGAGAGATCGATACTGATCTGATTATCACACGAAGTTAATTGTAATTTAAAAATCCAATAATTCAATCAATATATGACAGAATATATATTCTGTTTTTTTTATTGTTAGTGATACAATATTTTAGTAAATTTTTCTTATCATCTTTTTTTTGCTTTTGTTTTTTAATTTCTAAAATTATCAATCACGATATCTCTGTAATCATAAAATGATATATTTTAGATAATTGTTATTGTAGTTTATAGTTAATCATTATTGTACATACAATCTTTTTTATATAACATTTTTATACAAAAATTTTCAATTATAATCAGAGACTATACATCTAGTATATCTTTAAATGATTCGTGCTAATAAAATTTTTATTCGCTTAATTTTAATTTGAAAACATAAAATTTTTTTTATTCTTCTTCTAATTATAAGTTTTTGTTTCTCAATTTCATTGATTTTTTCGATTATATAATTGTCTATAAGTGTTGTAAATAAAAAAATTCTACTAAGAAACTTTTTTCTTCTTCCTTTCTCTCTCTCTTTCTCTCCTATCGTGTAAATTGCGTTTATTAAGTTATAAGAGAAACATTGCAGACATGTTTTTACAAGCTTCGAATCAACTAAATTAATTTGGTCTTAAACATTCACGAATATACCATTCAGTATGAAGCGCCGATAAAAATCTAATTATACGTCACTTCGAGGAACGCACGTGATAGCTTCGTTTACTTAATAATTACTGTCGCCGTTAAACTATTGCAGGAGCCACGAGAGAACGCATCCACGGGACACTAAGTACGCACGATTATGACGCTCTTAAAGCGAAAGTTAATTTCGTGCCGAGCGATTTCGCGACATCTCATGCAAATTTACCTACGACCGTTTTTCCCGGTTTCGCAACACAAAAGGAATGAGGGAAAGAAGAAAACAGGTAACATCAGAACGAAACATGGTATCATTCGGGAAACCTGGACCGTGAAAAGAGCAGCGAGCAATAACTGGATAACGGTTATGACGACGCGTTAGATATACGCGGCAACGCCTAGGCTGTTATCGTTCCCGGACGATTCTCCAGTATTTACCGCGCGAGACCGATTTCCCTGGCGATGCGAAAAACGGGAGAGCTTACGCTCACGGTACTCTCGCGAACGTAGGAAGCACGACGAATACCGCGTAACGGCGACACTTTCGGAATTTCTTTTGCGATTTATGGCCGGCTCAGGACGCCGCTAAGTTCCTCGCTGCTGCCGGAAAAGCGACGGCGGTTGTTACAACTTTCGAGACGTTCTCCGCGAGCACAGCACCCCGCGATAAACTTGACGCCTGTAGTAGATATTCGTCTTACGTTGAGAAGCGAATACGTGTTAGTATTGGATGCCCATTATAAATAAAATGTTAATGACGATTTGTTCTTTCATTTGTCCATAGTTAATTAAGTCAGAAAGATGGGTAGTCTATTTAACCATAATGACAATGTGCGAGATAAATACGTTCTTAACTACACACGTATCAAGATTGCATCAAATGATAAATCGTAGTCAAAGCTAGTTTGATAAATTTCGGCTTGCTGACCTAAGCCTTGACGATGAATAATGATTAGGGAGCGAAAGTTCGTGAGGTTTCACAGTGAACCCTCTTAGTCGGGTGGTCTCAGATGCTTTAGGCATTGAACTAGTTGGCCTCTGGTTGACCGGAATAGTAAAGTAGATAATAAATTTTATTACTAAGCTCCAAGTAAAAATAACTGCATGTACTATATATTTGCATGGAACAATTCCTTTAACATGTCACAGTATCGTCTATAATAGACTAAAAAAATTTATTTTAAAATCGCAATAAATTATCACAAACTAATTTGTTCTTCTTCTTCCTTTGCTACATTTAGGTCTGCTATCTCTCAATATATTCCAACTCCTAATTATATTTTTAGTTTCCAGTTTTTCCAATTTCAGTCTCGCTTTATTTAAAAATATATTTGAGTTTTTTTTATATTTTATAGTTCATTTTATATCTTCTTTTACTTTAATTTAATTGTATGTGTATTCGGTATATCTTTCAGTGTCTCTCGAGTGATCTATTTTTCTTTCTGTACTGGAAAAAAATGATGTTATATCAACAGCATTATTTTAATCGAAAATAATATTTTTAATTCAATAACACCATTAATGAAACAAATACGTCATGCTCTTGTTTTAATAAAATTTTATTTGTCTCATTAATACTGCTGTTATATCAACAAGATTATTTTCCATTAAAATAAAGCTTTTAAAACAACATCATTTTTTCAGTGTATTATGTATCAGTTTATTTCTTTCACTTTTCAGCATTTTTTTACTGTACTATTATATCTCAGTTTCTCTATTTCATTTTAAGTCTGCCACCTTTCAGTTTTTCTATCCTTTTTGTTATTTAGTTAGTTCATATCATTTATATTTATATCATTTTTAACTTCTATTTTGTATTCTAGCTTCAATTTTATTTTACATTCACTTTTAGATTCAGATTCAGGTTTTTTAGACAGATTATTAATCTCTCACTTTTTAATTGTACATTTCTCTTCTCATTTTATGTTGTACCACATAATTTCTTTATAATTATACATCAATAATATAACAATGACTATTATAACAATAATATTTATAAAATAATAATAATTATTATTATATTATTAACGATATTAAATAACTAACGTATTAACGATAAATAATTTTCACAAACAGTAAACATAAATATTTAATTCAAATTAAATTTTGTGTTACTAGCAAGAAAAATATCCTACAAATCTAACCATAGTCTTCCAGTTAATATGAAACGCATTGTTCTAGACATGAGTTCTTGATAGTCATCGTTAGACCTCTGCGACGAATGCCTCTGTCATTTCTCCGCTGTACGAGCCTACGTACCGATAAATTTTCGCCGGGGAAAATGAAAGTTCGAGTGGGAACTCAAGAAGAGAGAGAGAGGCGGCGAGTTTGGCGAATAATTTCTATCATCGCGCGTGCTTCGCTAAATTCATAACCTAACGTTTAAAAGGACACTCTGCCGGAGAGTCTGCCGCTGCTGGGGACTATGCCGTTCTCTTCGGCGGCTACGGGTCTACGAGGCAGCAGCAGTAAATCTTGAACCGCACTTAATTACATTCCCAGCCGGCCCCTCTCTTCCACACTCTCCTGCCAACTCTCCTCATGGAACGGGCTAACGATGTTTTTAATGTTCGGACTTAAAAAAGCATCCCGGAATACCTATGGCGCCGTAAACGTTCCTTCCTCTACACGCTCGAGAATATTAAGGGCCCGGCTCGCCCGGAAGAACTGTTCGCAGTAAGATAAACGACAAACCGGAAAAATAACAGTTAAATTGAGATTTTCGCTAACATCAGGTAATTAAACTCTTCGCACGATTATTCGATGGATTGTTCGATTCACTTTACATTTCTTTCGATTACATTCATCCAGCATAACATCGATATAACTAAATCGCACGTGATTGTTAATTTTTCTTTACGTGTCCATCTTTGATTCTTAATTCTCCGTTAACAATGTGAAATTTTCACTCTTCGCAACCTGTGTCTTCGAATTTCAGCGTAGATTTTTATATTGTTTCGGATTGCATAAAAATCTAAAAAAATTCTTATATACTTATGAAAGCTTTAACAATGAGTTTTTACTATCATAGAAGTTGGATTGTATTTTACTTATTTTTTACAGATTTAAATTTATCTATTAAATTTACAATAAAAAAATTGACTTTAAGTCCAACAACTAGTAGATTATAATTGAAATTGGAAACATTATTACTACTTCAAAATCATTCGTCACTCAAACACTAATACTTATAAGAGAATATAATTAATTTTAAAATAACTCTTTTAATTTTATCTTGGATTTGAAAAAAGTTAGGATATTTTTTTTATTTGATTATGTCATGCTATCATCAAATATATTTTCAAAAGCATACAAATATCGATGCCAGAGGCGAAATGTCAGAGCGCCTCGGGGGATGTCGACAGTGACGCGGCAGAATGTAACAAAGATCCACTTAGGTGGCTTTTGCCGTGGAACATCAAAAGGGGATGTAGCCAGGCACCAGCCGATTTCCACACGACATAGTGGATTATGATGCCATTGCGGGTACGCTCGATGAAATTTGTTGATTCGTAATCCGGCAGAGAAGCTCTCTGCGAGAAAGGTAAGTTGCGTTTCGGAAGCGCAGAGTAATGCAATATCGGGAGAAATGCGCGGCACTAAGTGAAAGGAGCAGCGGATATTGTACAGGCGCAATAATACTAAGGCAAACGAGTACATCAACCGCTGACTAATTACGGAACGTTGCTGCTATTCGCGTAACAATGCGGCGTGATATCCGCAGAAACAACGGCTGCGGCTGGCTTCGTTCGCTGCCGAACTGATGTTCGCTTGCTCGTTCATTCACTCGCGCTCATTGTCATTTGAATTTAGTAAGAGCACGATTCTTGCCAAGCAAACGTACGAGTGTTATTCTGCAATATCGGATTCTTATTATTGAACGTGAAGAGTAATAATAACTCGACGATAATCGGGCTCACGTACTACTGGCTGGCTCGTTTAATTAATCATCAAGCTCTACCGAATGCGCGAATGGCTATTATATCCAACCAAGAAAATTGGTTATTATTGAGTGCGATCATCATAAAAACACGAGATTGCGTGACGTTATCCCAGTTCTGAAGATATGTACATCGGTATATGATGTATCATCGATGTATGGATAATCGATTTAATTGCTTTGAGTCCACTATATTGATCTCTTCGCATCGTCTACTCGCCTTGAAAGACGAGCTACGGCGCGAGACGGCGAGATACACGCGAGAGGCGTTGCCATGGGATGAATTAATTGTATTACGAGACAAGCGTTCTACTAATGAGCTAATCTATAGCATTTGCTCCTTTGTCTTGTAATTAGTGAGGACGTGGCGCCTTAAAGCTCGCTTGTTCGCAAAGTCCTGGGGTGCTTAAGCTAGATTTCAATACCTTCCTCTGAATGTCTAATTAAATTTTTACTTCCTATATTCGTAAGTATTGCAACAAACAAAATATATGAATAATTCGATATTAAAAGGCATAAATTTCTAAAAATAAAAAAAAATCATATGAAATAGTTGATTCTCAAAAATAAATTGTTTATATATTTTATTATATCCTATTGTTATATATTGATATTTTATTGTTAAATATTTAAGTGTTATATTTATATATTTATGTTTTATTTCATCATTTTTATCCATATACAATATAATAAATATTAATTTAAATTTTTGATCACACTTTATATTTACTTAATAAATTTTTAATAACTTTATAAGAATTTTGATAAAAAATTCCAAATTCAATTTTTTCAAGAAATTCATTTTTTAAATTCTAACATAAGAATTTAAAATTGAGGGGAATTAGGAGACCGAAAACGCGATGATCTTTCGTAATTTTTTTTCAAAAAGAAGATTAACGTTTATCAATTTCAAACTTTTTGCACATTTTAATATAACTATTGTAAAGTACGTATAAATTTTTATGCAAAAAAAAGTAATTATGTAATTTTTATATATTAAAAATAATAAAAATATAAACATTTAGTTTGGCGCTTCATCACGATGTTACGATTTTGTGTCCTATCGACTATAATTCTTGTCGAAAAATCAAACAATATTTTTAATTTTTATAGAATATCATCCTAAATAAATCTACAAAAATTAAAAAAGTATATATAAATTAAAATTTTGTGCAACTTTGAAAAAAAAGTTACGATTTTTATTAAACAGCAGCCATTTGTTTATGTACAAAAAATTGTGAATGTTGATTTTTATTTAATTTTTTAGGTTCATTAAGGATGATTGACTATTAACTAATTAACAAGCTTCAAAAGAAGTCAATCGGACAAATACTTTTTTCTCAATCATGTATACAAAATTGAAAAAATGCAGAAAACAAATTTCGAGAAATACGCGTTTAAAGTTTTCAATTTAGTTCTTGAATACTTATAATTTGTTATTTCAGGGATATACAATAATCTTTCAGCTTCCTCATGGAATTCATTCTAAGGCATTTGAGCCATTTTACGAGCTACTCGGGCCTCTCTTGTGCAACTAATAAGGGAACCGAACCTCACAGATTTTAATGAGCTTTGGAAATGTAAAGCATGAAAAAATATTTTTTTGTTTGTGCTCAAGGTTTAAGGGTTAAGAAACAACCCTTCGGTTTTTTTTTAAGTAAATATCATCGAAACTGTAAAAGGTAGAAAAAATTTCCAGAATGAAAATTGAATGATTTTAAGCGTATTTTAGAATTATATGAAAAACAATTTTTTTTAAATTATTTATTATATAACCTGCATGCCATGCACCGTATATACAAATGAATTTATATTGAGAGACTACGAATTTTGCTCTAAAATTTTAGGTACACATATTCTCGAAAAGTATTATCGATTTATGAAAAAAAAAATCGAATTTTTTTAATCTTCTAATATAGGAGACCCTCTTAAGTCATTTAATTGTCAAATTTATATCACTATTATTAAGATCATATTTCAGTGTCTGGCATATTAAGATGATTGAAAAAAATTACAAAAGTGAGTGAAGAAGCTTAAAATCAACTATCGTCAAATCATCCTTCATGTGTGAGTAATGATCAATGAAATTAATCAATAGAGCTTACTTAGCATGCAGGGAGGTAACGAAACTGAATTTCCACGTTAGTAGAGATGCCAAAGCCACTTAGCTCTGGTATTAACAGTTGATAATCGTATTGAAGTTCGAAACAGCAAATTGGCGACCAAACCTGTACTAATCAAAGGTCTAAATATGCTGGTATCACCAGTTGCAATACACGCAAAGGTAAATTGTATTCATTCTAAGGCATTCGAGCCATTTTACGAGCTACTCAAGACGGATTTAGAGATCAATATGTGCAACTCGTACATCTCTTGAACGAAAATAGATATGTGAGCGAAAATTAATTCCAAACGTGCGATAACACAATTGAAATACGGTTCCAGATAATATGCGCGCAACCGATATCGCGAAAATATCTAGTCGTTATTATTCAATTAATAAAGCTCTATGTGAATATACGGGTTATAAATTTACGGATTTAAATAGCGTAGGAATGTATACGAACTTGGAGCAGGTTGTGCTAATAAATTGTAATTCATAGAGTACGATAATGGTCGCAAGTTTTAGTGATACCTACATAATAACGAAATAGAGAAATTATGTATGTTTTCAATAAAACAGAAAATCATTCATTTACTACACTCTGCACTGATGCTGTTATCGATATTAAAATAAAAAGTATGAAACATGATTTTTACTGTGCTACGACGTTTTGTTAAAATCAATACGATCTGTCTTCTTGCAATAGGTATATATTCAGTATCTTTTTTCAGTTTTTTAATTGAACTCTGATCTCTTCGTAGAATTGGCCATTTGAAATGTTCTTTCTAAAATCAACATTTTAATTGAAGAATGAAAAGTATAATTCTCATCTACAAACATTAAAAAAGGATGTAACATCACAGCTGTAAAAATACATTTTTTAATTGTGCACCGTTATGTTCTAATGTGATTTCCGTGCCACTGTCGTCTAGGCGGAGAATGTCTTATCGGCTGACTACATTAGAGCGCACGTACGACTTGGCGGCATGTCGCCGTAGTCTGGTATTCGGCGCGTAGGGTATTATTATAATTAATCATAATTATGTCAGCGGCACTGCCACGGACGTCCTTCTCTCCACTTCTCATACCTCGCGCTAACAACAGATGGTGTCCTAGATTTGTCGTCCGTAGACGTGCACATGCATACGATTCCAGGGAAGGCTCGAGAGTAACGACCGACGTGAACCAGCAGTATGTGATGTGAATAGAGAGAGGTTCGCAAGTAGATGAAGGAATCACGAATCAGATATTAGAGATTCATCAAAAATAATTGATGAATCTTGAGCGTTAGAAAAAAACTTACCATGTATGACGTTAGTGATGTTTTATAAATCATCTTAAGTATATCTTACCTGTAACAGAAAAAATAAAATACAATAGTAATGTGGGGCGATAAAAAGTACAATAATAATATTTGTAGTAAAAAGTTCTTTTTTAAAGATATGAATGTAAGGTTTAGGTTTTTTAGGTTTCATATAGTGATGCGAATTATTCCAATACAAATCGAATCAAATCAAGTAAGATTCGATTCGATTCGAATTTGAATCGCTATGATACGAACTATTCGAAAATTTCTCATTTTTGACTGATATTCATAGTCCTTATTTTGAGACCATTAAGTAATATCTTAAGATGCTAATGCGGTACTCTTAATGTTCATAATATCTTAAGACAGTCTCAAATATAAAAATCGACTATAAATACTGGCCTGAAATATTTAAATATAAGAATTAAATATTTATATTAACAATCTTATACATATAAACATACACTAGGTATTGATCAATAACATTATAAATATTATTGATCAACACCTAATGAATTTGCTCATTTTTGTAATTTTCACTTTATTTTAAGATAACATAATCAACTTTCAGATTCGATTCAGATTCGAATCGATTCGATTTGATTCGGATTCGATTCAATTCAGAGTAAAAAAAAACCTTGATTCGTATATCTCTAGTCTCTATATGTATAAAATTTAGATTAGATAAGTAGACAGTTACACAACGCAACTAACGAGTTCGACATAATAATAATTAATAAGTACAATGGCAGTCTATCGGCGACCTTCGCCAGAATCAAGCTCGGAATCCCTCTCACGTTCGGAATCCCCTTTTCCTCTTACGTTCACTGTAATCCCTTCTCGCATTCATATTTCACGAAGTATTGTGCTGTTCGAATGGGCAGGTCGACTGAGAGAAGGGTTTGAACGGACAACGAGGGCTGATTTACAGGGATTGTTTCATCGGGCTCCAGGAGTCGGATGAAAAGTAACAGTGACACGCTTTTACGACTCTGGGGATCGTTAAAGATGACGTGTCGGTTTAAACGCAGTCCGTGAACTACGATCGCGTTTACGAGTCATAATCGACGTGATCCTCTGTAACTCACGCGAACTGCGTCAGCTAGGTCGTATCGACCTAGAATGATGTGATTGCAAGTAATTAGAATTAATTGCTCAAGAGATAATTTGCGCTGCTTATATCGAAAATTGTCAATTACATTTTCTTGCTAATCATCAACATATATGAATACATATGTCTCTGTTGTCAAATTTTGATTAAAAAATTTAATCAAGTCAAAAACTGACTATTTTAGGATAAGCATAAAAGATTATCCATTTGTTCTATAATATAATCTATTCTAATTTAACTCGATTTTTGTGTTATTTTCATATTATAAAATATGAATAACATTTGCGTAATAAATGTTATTCATATTTGTATAAAGTAGTTATTTCTTGATTTAACTCTTAATATGTGACGATAAACAAATATTTTTCTAAATATATTCTTTTCCATTTTTTTAAATATAAATAGTGACTTTTGAACGTTAAAGAGGAACGTTTTGCGTTTCGTACCTTTCACGTACGTGAGGCTTCTCTCGGATTTTAATTAAAGCCAAGCCGAGAGTCAAGGTAAGCGACAGAGGAAAAAAAACACATTCTAAACGTGGCGCAACGAAATATTCCTACGACTCGGTAGCATATCGTGCACGAAACTTGGTCTCCTTTTGCTGCCCTCGTAAGTACCCCAGCGCACAATGCAATCTTCCTCGGTCCGTGAACACAATGGTAAAGTTACTAAACTTTCGGAATAAATCAAACGGAGCAAAGATAAAATTGTAATGAGCGCGGAGATAGAGAAATTTATGTGTCTACTTCTGCGATGCTTTTACATGGACAAGATCCGAGAAAGAACTATTTTGGGACGAATTGCCTCGATACTTACGGTCATCTTCATTCTCCCTTTCGTTGTGCTCGTGAGAATTTGCCAATAAGAAAATCAATTTTTCTAAATTATTGTTTTATAACTATATAGGACATGATCGTATGAATTGCAGAACCATAAACTAGTCTTCTTTCCATTTTTTTCTTTTTATCCTCAAGCGTGTTCTTATTGATTCTAAATGCAAAGTGAATCATTTATTATAATAAATTCAGATAAAGAGAGAGCGAATTTTTTATTTAACGATTATCTTATTTATTATTAAAAATGTTAAGACTTTTATCTTTTCAATCTTAAATTCATAACAGTGAATATTATAAAACAAAACAATCATTCCCATTTTCTATATTAAGATTTATATAAATTGTAAATACAATTTAATTGTCTTGAAAGAACGTTGAATCTTTTGTTTATCTCTCGACAAAATGTCTTTATAAGTTTGTTACAGAAAATATTTCGCCTTGCCATATTATTAGTATTAGTCAGATTATTATTTATTTAAAATTTTGCGATATACGCGAAAAAAAAACAGAGCTTTGCAAAAATATCTAACAATTTAAATATAGATCTGAAAAGAATTATGTAGAATGCTCACAAGCTAATTGCTACACTGAGAAAAATTTCTGATTGAAAATGAACGAACTAGTAATATTCTGATTATATCAATTAGGAATCAGGTCATCATAATTGAACATTTGGTTATCTCAATTAGAATTATAAAAGATTTAACCAGAAAATTCTGATTGGTTTATTTTTAATCAGAAATTTTTCTCAGTGTAAAATGTAAAAAGTTCTTACTGTATTATTCATGCTTCAATTTTTTACATAATTATTTTAGTCCAACAAAATTATTTTCAGATCTGTGTATGTCTAAATTTTTAGACACACATTTACAGATTTGAAAATAATTTTTACTTACTTCGGCAAACTCGTTCTTTCCATATATATGAGAAATATTTAATCTATCGAACGCGTTAACAAATAGCCGGGAAAAAATATCGGGGGATAAAAGCAACACAATGGTGCCGCCTTTGATTAGAAAAGACGTGATCCTACAAGGACTAAAGATTGGAAGCGGTTACGACTCCATAACGACGCAGCGAAGTAACCCCATTAACGGAATCCTTTAGATCCCATTGCCCTGTACGCTTCGAGCAAATAGCGGGGTGCTCTGTTACCATCCATAAAGATGTTTCATACAATACGATAGGCAAGGGGGATCGGAGAAAATCGAGGATAGACGAAGGAAACGATAGTTTTTGGTTTTCCTCCGTCCGCGACTAACACGTTTCGTGACTCGAGGAGTTAATCTTCGCTTAATCGTCCGTTTTACGAGCCTGTTCTGTCAAATTGACTATTTGGGGGATGCGCGAACGCCAGACATACGTCCTTGCAATTTACACTCAAGTGGCTATTAGACATAGACAGAAACAGCGCCTTCGGTTTAATTATCTACAGTATACAGCTTTCTCATTCCACCATTGTGCTTCATTAACTTCCCTGGAATCTTTAAAGACTTTTTTATCCCTACCTTTCCTTATCGTATACTTTTCTATAAACATCAATATGATTTACTCAATATGATTTTTGTTACTTATACCTTACTATCTAATATCTAATTTATTATCAATTACATAAATATTTTCATTGTTTCGTCTTTTACAGTTATAAATATTAATCTTAAAAAATCTTAAAAAATATTAAAAAGTGAGTTGTCTCTTAGGTCAAAACAAATGATGATGATGAACTGGAGACACTTCTCGCCTCTTTTAATTTCGTTGAATTATTTTCAAAAATAAAAGAAAAAATTAAATCATTCTTATGTTATAGCACAGATATTTTGATAGCATAAATTTGATAATCTAACTATTATGGATGCAAGAGATAATGATGTTTGAATGATAATTTGTCGCGGATACTATAAAGATTTAATATATATATTTATACAAAAAATAGAAGCAGATTATTGTTTGATAACGCAAAAATGCTCATATTTCTTATGAAAGATATAATGACGAATTCGATTGGAAGCACTAATGCGCACTGGTGCATATTAAAGCCGTTATATATCGGTTTAATTTGAGTATAAAAATGAAATGCAAATATTTAAAATTATGAAATATTTAAAATTATGAATATATATTTTACCTAATAGTACAATAAAATGTATTGAGTATTTCACAATTTAATCAATTTCTATATTTATTTATAAACATATTTTTACGTTATTTTGTGTACGACAGTTTTAATGTGCACCGATGCGTACTGAGTGCGTCCAATCGAATTCAATATAAAATACTTTAAATCCTTAGAAAATAATGTGTGACCAAAAATGTAATACACAAAGAAAAAATAAAAGCATAAAAAATTATTTTAATTTAATTTTTGAATTAAATTATATTATATACGTTAATTAATATTTAAACATTAATAAAGAAAGTGTAATTTATGGATTGGCCAAATATATATAATAAAACATTCTGAAAATTTAAATTTTTAATATGTATAATTATTTCTATCCAAATTTTGAGAAGAACGATTTTGTCACAATCTTATCAAATAAAAAAACGAAACATTCGGCTGGATTGTAAAAAATCGACCGGATATCCGTTACATCCCTACTAACTACATTAAATTTAAAAAATTAAATAATAATTTTTAGAATAATTTATATTTTAGTAAAACAATTAAAATATATCAAGAAAATTCCTTGTGGGACACTCGATCCAAAGTTTAGGAAGATTTTATGATTCGGGATATCATGTCCTATATTTTAATATTTGTGCAACTAAAGATATTAATTAATCAATTTGTATTAAAAGTTTTTATAAAATAGAACAAGTTACAAAATGTAATTTGAAACATAAACAAGTTATCTTGGTAATACCTATCAGTCAAAATCATTATAAAATAAAATTAAATACGTAACGTTGAATCTATAATCAACATGAATTGGATGTCTATTATCTTAATGGAATAGATAAAAGATCTTAATTTTTAAACTTTTTATAAATATAGATAATAAAACTAAAAGTAATAGTGTGTCATTAGAGTAATCTTAATTAAGTAACGTTTCACAGCCAAGATACACTAAATTAAATCTTTGTTAATCAAATTAAAAGAGCATATCTTTTCAAAATCATTACAGAAATATTAAATTTTTCTACTCCGCGCGCGCGGAGCATATTACATTTTCTTCTGAGATATGCACACACTTTAACTTTTCCGGGTCTATTGAAATACGCTTTTTAACAATTTCATTTTGTCTTTGTATACTCTGAATCTAAAACAAAAAAGGATGTGCATGTTTTCTGTTAAAAACAGATGAGAAATGACAGGATGATAGCATGTTATGAGAGATTCGTGAATCAAGTGTCCTCTTGCATGGATGAAATATACGTATATTTAAGGAAAACTTTTTAATCTGAATTTTAATATTAACTTTTAATTTTTGTAAACAAATAGATTTTTGCTGACGAAGCTTGTAATTCTTTCTTAAAGCAACCAATTTTTTATTCATTATAGACTTTTAATTTATAATTATTAAACTTAATTTAAAAAACAATTTAATACTTACAAAAAAAATTGGGCACCTCAAAAAATGCATCAACATTTTATTTTTGTCGGTGCTCAACTGCCAAAATAACATTTGAGATTACTTATCATTAGGAATTAGAGCTCGGAATACCCGAGTACCCGCTTGCCCTTTGTTATCTATGCATATGGATCTGGACCGCGGTATCCGCTAATTCAGATATCAGAATATCAGAACCATGTACGATATGAATATCCGCAGAACCGTACGCGATATAGATACCCGAGGAATCGTGAGCGATACTAATACCCGTTTCGATGCGAGTATCCGCTGTATGCTACAAATATTTGCGTGTAATTTTTTTTTCAATTTCAAAGGTAGTTTTTTTTTTCAATTTTACAATCGTAGTGATTCTCATTCTGTTTGTAATTAAATATTTCGGAGCTAAACTGTTTCGTTTTCGCATTATGGATGTTACATATTAAACACATTTCCAAATTTAATTTACCTTGCAAAGACTGTACATCCTTAATTTAAACAAACTTTTTAAATACAAACAAAGTGAAAATTAGTATAAACAATTCTAAAACGTCTTTAAAATTAACAAAATTACAATCAGATATCTGTAACAGCGGAGATATCCGCATCGAACAGGGTATTAGTATCACTCACATATTCGGTCCAAAGTCGCATGCACGAGTAACAGATCTACGGACAGATACTCCATCAAATTTTGCATTGCCGGGTTCCTTTTCCGAGCTCTATTAGGAATAAATGCTGCTAGTAACATGAAAAAATTAAATCTTTTCATGTTTGAAGAATGAATAGAGATCAAATCTTCCCAAAAATCAAGTATTTTCAGTTTTCCCTATTAATACAAAAATTATAACTGATAAGACAACAAAAAATTACAGACTAACAAGTAGAAGTATAAAATATTCGACAAAAGTAAAAGATTGTCTCTATTAAAGATAAACTTTTACTACTCATTAACAGTCAAATGATTTAAACGTGTAGTGATATTAAAAACTATGATAGCGTTAAATATTAAATCTTAAAGAATTCATATTTGATTAGCGAAATAATACTGTTTTTTTTTACAATTCTTTGAATCAAATAATATTCTGTTCGTTAATTGAATATCAGATGAATTAGATTTTCCTGTGCGAGCACAGTTCTGAATTCCGACAAAAATTTTTTGCAAAATACTGGCAAATTTAATTAAGAAATTTACTCTATTACAAGAGCGATCAGCTCGCTCATCGTGAGTTAGTAGGATGGTGCATCTAGCACTATCCAAATATTTTATCAAGCTCTTAAAGCTCTCTCTTTCAAAGAAAATAAAATCCTTCGATATAATAGTGGTGATAATTATTTTGCCGCCTCAGATAATTAACTCCGTCTATTCTCGTACATATGACGTATTTCCAAACGATGATGCCGGTGCTGTGCCACTGCAGTGGTGAACCGGGCATATTTAACAGGACATTTTTAAGGTGGGAATCGCTTAACGAATACTATCGACCTCTTCTTGCATAATTAGCCGACAACCTTGCTTATTTTCATTAGTAATCCCGCCATCGTGTCACGTTGGAAGATTCTCTTGGATCGATTTTCCTTTAGTGCAGTACATTTCTTTGAAAAGGATAAATTTTATCGAGAAAAAAATCGGTGGGAAAATATAAAACAAAAGACTCGCTCCTTGCGATCAAACAATCTTCATTGAAATGAGAAATATTGAAATTGTCGAGTAAATATATCAACACAGTAATTTGTCTAAGGTATAAGAATATAATTTAATACCTGTGATTTTTTAAATGTAAAAAGTATGTTAGGTACGTTATTACTCTGAAAAATTTAGTTTTAATGTGTAGGCTAAGAAATTGTTAAACAATATCATTATAGAATATCATTAAAAAATACACTTTCACGTAAATCCAAGTGTGTAAAAAGTGGCTTCAATATATGTATGATTAGTTTCCCGTGTAAAATACCATATTGCATATATATTGTAAAAAAATATTGTAAAAATAACATATTACATTGCATAAGTCACTTTTTATTCACTTGGATTTGCAGGGTAATAAATTGATTACTTTTATGATAAAATTCAATTTGATACACCGCAAACAATCAATTAAAAAAGGCGAAAAACAACAAACATGTGCGAGAATCCCATCGCAGTAACATCGCCTGAAGTAGCATAAAACCTTCTGTTTGATCTTAACGGAAACGTGCGCTTATCCGTGTTACGCGAGAATGTTAAACCGGAACACGGGAAACCGGAAGCACCGCGTCGTCGTCGTCGCCGGCAACTAAATTCATCAAGTCCAGAACTGGCGTTCTCCACAGGAGATGGTGGTGGGCTTTATTTGCTGTCTACCCGAGCATAGGGTGCCGGGTCCCTTTCATTCGCGCCCTACTTATCTTCGTTGCCGCGTCGTGCTATACGCCATTCCATAAAACCGTCAACTAAATCATCACGCGTCTCTCTCTCCTCCATGAACGCGGGAATAACTGCGCTCCACTTCGAAACTAGGCGGCCTTCCCACGCGAGAATACGGAAGCGTCTTTGCCGAAAGCGATGCGCGAAGTCGCGGTCGGAGAAGTCTCGAATTAGTATTTTCACACGACGGAATTGCAACAATTCGCATTGCATTTCAAATCGGTGCCTTCGCTGCAACGTCAGGATTTATAAATGATATTTTGCCCTTTCAATGACGAGAAAATACAGCTTTATGAATAAAGCGCGGCAAATGTCGTCATTTTCATTCATAGATGAAAATATTTTGAAAAAATATACAAATACACTTAGAAGGCTCTTAATACCTGTGCTCCGTGTTTCATTTGTAAAAGATTGTAGTAAACGCTATCGCTTTTATCTTCCATTCAGAGCATTTTATCTCTTATTTTTATGACCCATTTCCACGATGACGAGATACGCGGCATAAAATAACTAAAACGCTGAGGACTATGTAGAAAGAAACCTTATAAGTCACACTTATAACAAAACTAAATTAATGCAATAACAGTGCTATTAGAGAATGCTTTTTAACTATTAGAGCACTATATTTTCATATGATATAACCACAGATTTGTATATCTAGACTTTATACTAGACTTTGCCGCCATATTTGATGGCACACTGCTGTGTTCAAGTTTACATACTTTCACACAGTATACAAGTACAAAACACTACTTTCATATAATAAACAATTCATATAATATACTCAGATCAAGTGATACACAAATAAAACATAGTATATATACGCGCATAAACTAAAAGGTTCATTTCTTTCTAATACTTGAAACTCATCAATCTATACAGAATGGAGCAGTAAATCTGTCCTAGAATATCTCCGCTATTTTTAAAAATAAAAATAACTTATTTTAAAAAGTACAAAAGTATCAAGAAAAACATATAATAATTTTTCTGTAAATAGAAATGTTTCAAAGATTTCAAAGTCACCTCCATTTTTAAATGGAATTACATGATTTTTTTTTTAAGTAATATAATTCCTCAATTAATGTGCATATATAAATATTATTAGGTACAAGTATCAAAAAATTAATAATTTATGAGATAATTTATAAATGAAAATTATAATAATTTATAAATTACTCTTATATTTGATTTATTCTTATTGGTCTAAATTTCATTTATAATTGTTTATTACGTCTTCTTGAAACATGATTCTCTCATTAGTTACAAATTAATGTGATAAATAATTATGAATTGATATGAAACGCCCGTACAGAATAAGTAAGAGCCAAGTTCAAATCGCGGTGAAAGTGATATTTTTCGTAATAAGTGTTTCTTAAAATGCTTATTAGTATCGTTATTAACTTGACATTCAATGTGATGTTCCAGTTTCGATTTGATTATATTTAAACCAAATCGGCGTTTTTTTCATTTATAAAAATGAAGAGTATATTTGCAAATTTATATACGAACATTATCAACTATTAAAAATTTGATCGCTTTGATTAAAAATAGGACTCTTTCTCTTATTCGATTTATTAATTTAAACTATAATGTTCGCAAAATTATTAACAATTCAATTATAACGAGATTATATTCCTTATATATCGTCAATCACGTTTTCATGCATTATTATTGGTGGGTAAGAAAAGTGTTTCCAGTGAACGACGGGATCCGGAAACAGACTGCAGAATTTATGCGTCATTTCGCGGCTTCTTCGGAGTCACACCTCGACTGGCTCCAGCGCAGCACCCTTTTCCGTTTCGATGACATTCGGCATCTTTTATCAGCGATATTCAGTCTCATAGCAACTTGCTTAAAGCCGGAGCCACGGCAGATCGGTTATCACGCGCGCTCCATTGCAACGCGAACGGAGGAAGGAGAAATCAAATGTATCGGAACGATTTATGCACCTGGCTTGACATTCTCTCGCCGCGTCACGCATGGCCACCCATCGCGACATCGCTCCCCGTAGCGCGAAATGAACGACATACAGCCGAGAGAAAACAATTCCGTATACATTCTCCGAAATCACCATTTGGATCCACGCCAGATTTCCTTTGTGTTGTTGCGTATTGTTAATATTTTATCAAATAACTTGTAGTCGCATACAATACACTGCTATCGGGGATCATTGATTTATCTATGAAAATTTTCAAAGTTGAGCTTAACGTCAATGACCACGAAAAATAAATACAACAATGAAGATGATAATTTGCATCATATAAACATAACAGTTTAGATTATTTATTCAACCCTTTCAAAAAAGCCACGAACAATAAAATTCTAAAAAAATTCTACTTCCATTCTTGCTCTCACTTCTTTTTCGATATATTATCATCTGGACTTACGCCAGATCCTAATGTCGATGCTTGGATGCATATATCGTCCAAATTTTATTATCTAGAATCCAAGCTGTAGAAACCAAGCGCAAGATTCACTTACTATCCATTAGAATCAAGTTGTTCGATAAATTCAATATATATTAATCCGAGATATCTTCTAGCTTCATGCAGTCGATCTGTCTCGTAAGAACGAAACTCGCGTTCATAATTCAAACCATTTTCTCTCTGGTCGCGAGACGAGAGCGCGGAACGAAAGATAGGAAATAATTCTGTTCTGCTGGCAATAGTCAGTTGGGCCGTAGCCAGGATACTTGGATCAGCATTGCCGTACTAATACTAAGAGATCGCGCTGATATTATTGGATCTCACGTATCCGCCACAGAATCTTGGCGTCTGAGGATTTCTTTGGGAAGGTTTGTTACGTCGATCGGACCGCCGAGATATTACAACTCTGAATGATCCTAAGTCGACAATCCGCGACTGTGAAAGGATTATAGGTCAATAAATCGATGTACTACTAAAATCTAATATATCATCCGAATTATACTGGACATCCCTTTTCTCTCTATTCGTTTCATTTAAATTATTGATCAATTTGCAAATATATTTTCTGATAACAATACAAAAGCATCAATAATTTTAATTAAAAGAAGTTTTTTTAGTCCTTTCACGTAATATAAGGATTTGATTAAATATCAAGAATAAGTTTTTGTAATTAAGATATAGACATTCCTGAATTTTTTGATCGTATAGTTTTCTTTAAATAATTTTATAAAATAATTAATATTAAAATATTAAATTTTTATGAAAAGAAAGATTTAAAGTATTGTAATTTAATTAAACAAAATATATTATAATATTATAATTTTGAAAAATTGCAAAAATATAAAAGAATGGAGTTTAAAGCCATTTTGTTTAAAAAATTAAGTTTCGTCATATCATTTTCGCCATATCAAAATATGAAATATTCATAAATTATTCAATTGTCTTTAAATGACATCATATTAGTGAAATATCGTTTCCATCAGAATTATGAATATCTACATTAAATTTTAATAATTACTGTAAACAATTTTTCTTCAATATTTTTTCCATACAAATGTTTATCTTCATTATAAAAAATATATTTTAATAACAAATTAGTCTTATTGCTCAAATGTTATCCATTATTTATTTTTTAGAAAATAGCAATGGTATTTTGCATCTTTTGTGCTCTCGTGTTAAAATGAGAAAAGTCACGTGACTCCTCACCTTTTTTAAGTTGACCTTCTTAAATAAAAAAAAAAGATAGACAAAAAATTCCAAACTTATTATTCCAAATTTCATGGAAACAAAATAAAACTGTAATAGATGTGGAGAGGGAGAGTTTCCAATAATAATATAATACAAAATGTCTATGAGTCTCTATGGATATTGGTCAGTAAATTATGTATTACTAACGCCATGATATAATTTGCAAACAATTAGGATATACTCACCAAATGAAATTAAAGTAAACTCAAACATTTCGACTCTGGATTTGAGTCTTCTCAGTGTGGAAGTCAAGTACAAATTGCTTGAGCAAATACAAATAGTTTGTACTTGACTTTTGCACTGAAGAGGACTCAAATCCAGAGTCAAAATGTTTGCGTTTACTTTAACTTCATTTGGTGAATCCCAGTTACTTGCAAATATCTATCACGTTAGGAATATAAAATTTACACATTCATGAAAGCTCATGTAGGCATTTTACTCTTTTAGATTCCAAACTTAATTCAATTAAGGAAAAAATATTTCTATAATTTAATCTGTCTATAATCTATAAAATATCAATGCATGTATGTTAGTGTAATTAAATAAGCATTATATGTAAATACAAATTTTTAATTTATATATTACTTTTGTTCTACTTAATTTGAGATCTGGCAATCAACCAATTCATATTATGCGCCATTTTTCCGTTCATTTAGATTTTTGTACGGGTCAATAACGAACAATCATGCCGTTCTATTTTCTTAATGTGAAAATCGACCGAGAGTTTCGTTAGTGCGATCGATTTAATTTGGCCAAGCTCGGAAATCTGGAGCGAGGTCTCGTAACGCTTCAACGAACGGTTACCCCATTTCGAGCAATTACTTTTCATTCTCGCTGCCGACTCGCGAGCACCTCATAACGTTAGACGTACAAGCCAGCGGCAGTGTTCCGCAGATCACAAGTGGAGCCGTGATAACGAAAGAAAAGAAATTCATCTCGATAAAGGGAGGAACAAGTCGTTCTTCGATCGACAAGTTCTCGTGCCAATGCGAAGTCAGTTCGAGCCAGTCTTTGCACTTTTACACAAAAACTGCGAAATTAGGCTTTCTCGATTTCTTTCTTCCATATATCTGCTCCACTTGCGTTTATCCTCTCGTTTCTTCGATTCTCACACTTTCATCTCTCCTGTTTTCACCATCAAGTTTTATCTCTCGCTTCACTTTACTTTCTTTTTTTCTTTCTTTCTATCGCTAGTCTTCCTAGCTCTGCATTCTTTATATTTCCGAATCCTTTCGCCATTGTCTTCCGTATGTTTCTTCATCGTTTCAAACTTTCTACTCCTTTAATCTTTTTACGGGATGCATATTATCACATGAATCAATCTTCCCTTTTCCATTCATAGATCCGATGGAAGGGGATCAAAAAAGATTCAATTCAGAATGAAAAGGTCTTGGACGCAAGAGACGAAACCGAGCGAAATCTTCAATCGGCTGACAAATTCATTCCATCTCGCAAAAGACGTGACATCGGTATGCATTTATATCTCGCAGGCTCGGTAAGATACGTTCTCAGATAGGTACAGCGCGTGAAAAACTGCCGATGGATGTCTCTTTTAAGGATCCTCTTTTCACCCGCATATCTAGCGCAGCCACGGCTCTCTTTCTGTCTCAAGTTCTTCCACTGTTTCACGGAGATACCGACGCCACTTTCGCAGACAACCTCCGTGGAGTCTGGCATATTAATGCTTTATGCTAATGCGCGCCGGCACTGGCGTATCAGCGAGGCGGGAATCGAGGAAATGGAAACCAGAAAGCATTCATCATCTTTGTTACATATTCAGGCGTACGTCATCCGCGTAAGCGCTGGCCTCTGTAATTATTTTGCATCGCTTTATTGCAGTTTTCCAAACGCAACTTAAATCTACACATTCTTTCAGTCACTCTAGCATAAAATCTGAGATTGTGAAAAATATTTATATATATATATATAT
Organism: Acromyrmex echinatior; assembly: GCF_024713525.1. NCBI lineage: Eukaryota > Metazoa > Arthropoda > Insecta > Hymenoptera > Formicidae > Acromyrmex > Acromyrmex echinatior. Next base: position 2,749,881 of record NC_141853.1, read on the forward strand.
ATATGTTTTTGTAAATTATATAGCACATATTATATATAGCAATATTTCAAAATTTTTTTATAAATGTATATATATATATATATATATATATATATATATATATATTGCGATCATACAAAAATATTTAAAAACTATTTTTGTCAAAAAATAAAATAATTAATTCTCCGTTGAACGTGAGCTTATTGAATTCACTATGCAGTGATTGCTTGAAACAAATTCTGATAGAATAAAAATAATTCAAGTAAAAGAATAATTTTCAATTCTGATAATCGAGTAAAAATAATTTAGCTTTCTCTACAATAATATTAAGATAAACAATACATTGTTATATTTGAATTTATTATTTTAATTTTTGTAACATTGTCATTTTACAAAAAAAAATTAAATAATTTTTTTATGTAATATTTTTTATATCTGCAAATTTTGATTATTTTTATTAAAATACACTTAGTATTCATTCTTTTTTTTATACGAGTTATGTCATTTTAATTCCTTAAAATTAATTAATGCTTTTTAATCAATATATTGCATATTAAATATGTCTAAATCTCACAATGTCAATAACTGTGTTACACAATTTGGCATTAGAGTTAATTTGTTATAACCACAGCAATGGTACATACGCAATATAAATAACATTCTTAAGGGGAAGTACGGTCAGTGTAATAAATTTTAAGTTCAGTTGGCTAGCAGCTAATCAGTTCTTCATTTCTAAAATCCGTCCAATTACACATATTGCTCCACTAATTGTAAGTGCTAGCGTTGTGTCCTGAGTCGCTTCCTCAAAATTTAGTCCGACACACTACGCGTAGTCGAGTTAATCTGAGTGTGCAAGCCGCAAGATTGTCTCGGCATGCCTCTTATTATCATCAGGACCAGCGATTACTCTAATTACATCGGCTAATCCTAACACAAGCGCAAAGGATTAGAAGATCCAATGTATACTTGTGAAGCGCTCTTAAATTTTTCATTTTCTAAAATAGATACAACTTATACTACAGTTACTATTTATCAAATTCTAAAAGTATTATTTTCTTTTAGAATTATTTATCATAAGAAAAAAACCGCTATAAAATTATCTGAATAAACGAAATAAATACAATATAATATATTAAGAAATATCGAGATTCTTAATTCACATTTGTGATTTATTTTTTTCATATCAAACGTATATTAGATCATTTAAAAAGTATCCGCGGTTTTTTGTTCAATTTTTGAATGAAAAAACCGCGGATACTTTTTAAATGACCCAATATTTATTTAACGTTGTTTTTTGAGACCAAATCGTGAATGAAGACATTGCAAAGGAGTCATCGAGTATGCTCGCTCTAGTGAGACTTAGCGAAATTAGACAATGTGTATTATCATGCCAACCAACGCCACCAGCTTTGCAATAGGGTAGCCCACAGGAGGGTGAATAAAGATGGTCCTCGTGTTAGAGGCGTTTTAATCCCTGCTGAGCCAGCCAGTAAGTCAGGGAGAGCTCGGCATAACTCTTCATTCGCAAGGTTAGCTGGTATAACTGTAACTTACTTCCTCTCTCCTTCCTCGTCATTTTCCCCCAACTTTATATCACGCGTATGCCGCTGTTTAGCTCGATATATAGTGCAGACATTTCCGCAGGTCCGTACCCACATCTTCCGGTGAGCCAAATATTTCGCTCCACTAATTTCGCCCTTACGTAAAAGAATGGGAAGTAGCCGAGAGACGGACGGTAATAGCACTTGTTTGAATAATTACTCGTTGAGTGCGACAGTCTTTTTTGATCCCGACCGCAGAGAGTAACATAAATAAAGAGAAAAGATAAAACGTACGTAAAATTTCGTCCAAATTCTCATCAAATTGCGGGCGATACATATTTACACATACAAATTATTATTATACAGTGTATAAAATTAACGTTTTTTTTTTCCTAATCTCTTAAATACAAAGTAGCGCTACTCGTTGGATCGATATTCGCATAAATATCAAGTTGTCCCCGGCGAAACGCTATAGGATTTCTAATCGACGTCGCAGTCCTTCGTTGTTATAAAGGAGCATTTATGTTACAGCTATCGCGAGATAGCGGAATGAACGGAGCGAGAGGGTGGACAGGGGGAAAGCGAACATTGTTCCCGGTCTCGTCGCCATTCTGGATCTCGAAGATTAACCATGTAGCATGGTAATTAGGGCTCTCTCTCTGTCTTGCATCGAGATGCTGCCTAGTTTCGTCCTAGCTGTTGGCGAACCTAGATGCCCTTCGGGACGCTCCCCGGTGTCGTAGCCGGAGTTGCACGCCGGCGGGGTTGTATATCAGCGGAGATGCTGTGCTAGCACGTCCCTACCTTTACACAATAACCCATTGTTGTCCGTCGGACGTTACCGTTTCCCCAGTTACCGTTCATCGAAGACAAAGCTACCAGCCCACCGCTGCACTGTCTCGTTGGCTCCCCGTCTTCCGCGCTTGTCTGCCGTTGTCCCCATCAACAATTTTCGTCCTCTCTTTCCTGAATTGCTTGTCATAATACAACGGACAACTCAACGATGTGAGCGCAATCGACTTTTTAAGAACTATCTCTTTGTTTCAATACTAAAATATCTAATCCTTGATCTATGATCGATTTTAAAATAGGATTGATTTCATTAATTAGTCTGCCACTGACTGTGTTCAACAGAAAAGATAGCTTTGCAACTGTTGTAAGATTCTTTAATATGATTAGTTATGCATTTAGATCGAGCAAGGAATTAAAGGCAAGAACTAATCATATTAAAGAATCTTACAGTTGGAAAACTGCTTTTTTTGCTGAATGCAGCTGTTGATTTAGCTGATTTGTAGAAATTTCTTAAATGTTTGCAGAGAATGATCGCACTTTGTTTCGAAACATATAACAATAAACTACTGAAAACTATCTGCAGGATCAAGTTTGGAATATAATCTTGTCGCGCGTGCGATCGTAATCGTAAATATTACTAAGATACTTTCACGATGGGACGAGAGAACAAGTGCTAGCTATTCAAGGATGCTTGATGCACTCGAGAGAAAATGTAAGTTCGAAACAAAGTCTGTTTTCAAACGACAATAAAAGCCGCGCTTTCACGAAGTTAACAACTGTTACAGCTTCCAGCGAAGAGCGCAACGGCCATGGCGTACAACAATAGTAATACGTAACGAAGTCAAGGCACATTAAATCGAAGAACTTTGGGTACCATCGTGTTTCGTGAAAACGATTGGAGCTGTTTCGTTCAGCTGTAGCGCATCGATGGCGTTCCGGAGCACTGAGGCGAAAAGTCGAGAAATAAAATAAACGTGACTGGTAGTATCCGGTGGATAATATTGCCGCGAATAAAGTTCAGGTAGCAAACGGAACTCGAGTGACGCACCGTTAATAACGAGTAGTATTTTTGAAAAAAAAAAAGAAAGAAAGAAATTAATCCACAGTTACAACAATATTTCATTACTATTATTGTAAATGTTAATTTAATTAATATTAAAATATGTTAGTTAACCATTTAATATTTAATCCATTTATATTACCAGTTTATTCTTTGATAAATAAACAATCATATACCTGAAATATGTTAATCACGTTTAGTCCAGATGTCAAGGAACAAATCTTTATTACTGAGATGACTATAAATACGGCCATAAAAATTTCTAAGTGGTAATACAATAATATTCTCAAAGGTAGGGATAAAGAAAGTAAAGAGATCTGCCGACTCTGCCGCAACCGGTAACTCACTTTGGTTTCCAAATGGGGCATGTCTCGAGAGTTCGGCGAGGGCGAGGTAGATCACCGTATCGTAAAGAAAAAGTTTCGCGCGTGAAGAATAACGACGATACATGTAACGCGGAGTCTTGGACCATTAAATCGCTGGAGTTTCGGGCGATGTCTTGTTTCGAGAGAAACGAACAGGCTTCCGAGCAACTGCCACGCGACTACGTTCCTTTTAGTGGTCGGACGTAAGTAAAGAAGAGTTTATGCGTGGTGGCTGTAACAACGAGCGTTCTTTTTCTAGGGCGGAAAAAAGTTTGGCTGCCTGCCATCGTGGGTGGTCACGACTTCTGAGAGACCATCCTCTCGTGTAAGCGGTTACATGTATTTTCCTATTCACAATGCGACGTATCTTTCTGAACGCGATAAGCGAACTCTGATCGCGCTACTTCAATTTATTAATTCTTCATGCGTCCTACGAGAGACGTTCGCCAGGATATGCCATCGTCGACGTCACGATCGTTACCGCAATTCATTGGAGAATTTATTCTTCTTGCGAATCGCGCGAGTTCTGGACACGTGGCGAAACAAGGCTCGACATCGGTCGTTGTACGAACGCCCGGTTCGTAGTCCACCGTGGTCTGGCATGCTGCCAAATAGGCGGGATCGAAGCTAGTCTCGGGATCAAGAAACTCCCGCGACAGTTCGGAAACCAGGCACACTATACGATACGTGCTTATTGTAACATCCTTCTGCAAGGTTAGCTGCGACATATGCTTGCGCAATTAAACTGCCTTATAATCACTTTGAAACAAGTCATAAATGAGTAACAATGGCGTTTAGCAGAAAAAGCAGCTTTGCAAAATTGTTGTAAAATTCTTATATGATTGGTTGATACACTTAGAGCCAGTGAGGAACTAAGAGCAAGATCAATTATACTAAAGATTTTTAATTAACTTTTGCTAACATGTTTTATATTTTTTATTTAGGATATTTCCTTTTTTCAAGGTAATTCTAGTCAAACGAAATTCAATTATATTATAATATATAGATAAATTTTATTTGCTTGACATTGTTATTAGTGAGGAGACATATAGACTTCTGATCTTTTTCATTTTTTACTAATTATTTAATCTTTGCGTGTATTTTTATAGACATAGATGCGAACAGAACTTAATAAAATTTTTCACAACGGATATTACAATACAAGGTGATGATTTCTCATAGAACTTGTATCTCATAGACATTCATATAATTCTTGTAATGTTTCCTTATTTAATAAATGTCTATTAGGAAAATAAATCCAAATGTATATGAACATGTTTCAATTTTGTTTCAATTGAATTACTTATATTCGATAAGCCCATGCAATAAATGCATGTCTGCCATTTCCTGATTTGAATACTTACTCATTATTATTTCTAACGTATAGCAAGTTAGTAAGTGAAATGTTCCTAGCAAAAAAAAGTGAAGTGTTCCTAGCAAAAAAACAAACTGAAATAAGTAAATTCAATGAACAGAATTAATGTCAACAAGGTAGGAAGTATCCAGGAAATATCGAGCATTGTTTAAAAATACAGACCGAAGATAACCATTTCTGTAACACAAAAAATGACTAACTTTGAAACCAGGTGAAACAAAATTATATGTTTATATAAACTTTACATATTGGTTTGGTCTCTCCTATCCGTTTCTGAAGAGCGTCTAACATGTTATGAAAAATATTCTGTATAACGAATATAATTTCATATCATCACGAATATAAATTATTTTTCACACTATCAATGGTAATTCATATCTGGGGATCAATTATATGAAAATTCTCAACAAATCGTTTATCGTATCTGTAGCGTAGAAATAATTAATAATGAATGTACATACATCTTTCTCTCAACAAATAAAGACTCCAATCTCTGAAAAAAATTATGATAAAGCAAAATAATAATGGCAACAAATATGCAATAATGTACAATATAATTTTAATTTAGTCGAAATTACATTACGGTAAAATGAATTATAACTCCTTTTCGCGTTTCACTTCTTTTGCTCCGGCAATTTCGTAAAATGCGACGCTTTAATAGCGTGCTGTGCGTCCATCGTGCAACACCGTTTATACAGGCGTATTCGGGCGCGCCGATGGCAACTCGAAACGATCACGTGGAATTACGTGATAGCGCATAATTCAATGTGATTTAATACGTCGATGTAAATTTGAAAAGATCTGCCCGAAAGCCGCGCCATATAGTCGGTTTACGTGCACGTAACCACGCATTTTCAGGAATTAAATCGGATCTTTTTAAACGAAATTTTGAGCTGGCTGTCAACCAAAGCTCGTTTATCTTTCTTTTTTTCGCGTTACACTCGCGTCAAAGCGAATGTAAACGCCGCGGCCGACCGATACTGGAAGCAATTAAAACGATATCTTGCTTTTTAAACTGCAGTAATTACAAACGCGCGTTTTTTCCCCATGTTTACGTCACGGTAGAACCGAAAAGCCAAGAAAATATTTGCACTATCGTGAAAATTGCAAAACTCATGCACATGCATTATGGGAGAAATTATCACATATAATATTGGAAAAACGTATCTAGTACGCGCGTGAGAATGTTTGCAAAGCACTAACTGTAAAAGAGGTAACTTCGTACGGTCTTCTAGATTTCTTTCAACCTGTGTTTTCAAGCATTTTCTTGAGTGCATCTCAAATCGATGAAGTAAACGAAATAGAACGACTTTATGTGAAAAACGAATTACGTTTCGAGCTTTCCAAAAGTATTTGTATTACCCAGAAGAAATGCTACATCGTAGATTGCTTAGAAATATGTTAATGGCTATCGAGAAACATATTTCATAGTCGATATAGATATATGGAAATGAGGTCCGCTGGATTTACGAGCGGTTTGCAATTATCATTTTCCCGCGTTGCGATTTATGATTATTTGATACTTACAAATTGTCAAGAACCAAGAAAAAACTTTCCACGTGGATCTGCGAAAGCTAAGATAATTTAAGCTGCAAAAGCAAATCGTTAAATCTCAGCTAATATGTACATAGAGCGCGCATTGCAATGGAGATATTAAAAATATATACATATACGTGTATATCTTTCGCTACTTATTTTATGACTCTGTTATGAGAGAAATACAGGAAAATGCAACGTGTAATAAATGAGGGCAGGTTTATGAAGATAATAATTGTGCAAGAAATATAATGTTTGTACAATTTATATCGAAAACTAGTTTACTCTTGTATCATGATCATAAATTTCTTAATTTTTTTCTTAACAGAAATTTGAGATAATACTTTTTAAATACTTCCTCTCGTTAATTTTTAATATTAAATATTTACATTTTTAATATTAAATTTAAAATTAAAATACTAAGAATATTTACAACAAATTTTGACAATCAGATATCTATTGACAAATAGTGTGAATTCATTATCTATGGCTTCACAAGAATTTTTATTATAGAAATGTACTCTCTCTCTCTCTTTCACGCAGAAGCATATAATAAATTAATAAAATTGTACGACGAAAATTGCTTAAACATCAATTTTAACATGTTTAAGAGTACAAAATTAGTAGCGTAATGTGACATTATCAACTGTTTGATTCAAGCAAAATTATAATAATAACGGTTTCAAGAAAGTTTATTTAATGGTAACGTTACAATTTTGTAAATGTGATAATAATTGATGCTATCCGTAGGGGAACGAAATGACGTTGGTAAGTCGGTTCGACGCCTATAATCCCGGTTTAGGTTAATCTCCGTGAACTCTTAAGGCCGACAGGACAGGCAAAAAGGCCTTTATATCAAAAACATTGCTACTTAATGATTCCTCATGACGCATGTATGTAATTACTATTCGATCATAAGCGGATTTATAAAAGCTGATTTTCTAAAACGCACAAAGCTATCTCTTCCTGAAGGAATTCTCTTGGAACAAAAGTTTCTCCCGAGTTCGCAAACTAATTTCAACTTGGACAATTGTATCATTTTTTGTGATTTCTCTCATTGGAGAATTGTTTCTCAATGGCGTTTGATTGTTTATCGAGTTTTAGCGAAGACAAATAAAACAAAGTTCATCGTCTATAAAGTATACTCAAGCAACAGAAAAAAAGTTATCTTACTCTTTTATTAAAGATAATTTTAAAGTATATTTTCATGTAAAGTACGTTCAATTCAATTATTACATTTATTATATATTAGATATTATAATATACATTGATCATATATTGGGTATTAAATTAAACATCTAACTTATCATCGTTACATGTTCTAGTTTGATTAAATCCTAAGTCAGAGTAGACTGTTCAACTCTTGCCCTTTGAGAGAGCCGCTTCTGTTCTATCCTCGATCATGGTTTTAGTGCGATACGTCGAGTGATCCTGACGCTACAAGTTCTTGCACGTAAGTCTTGATGGTTTAACGTAATATTAATCGTGCTTTGCGGCGATCAATCATAAGCGTAGACATTTAATGTCTTAATACAAGGGCGATTTGCGGACAAAATTTTAATTAAAAAGTTCGAATATTTGTGTTCCTTTCATCCATATAAAATATTAGAAAAAAGAGAACACGGGAGACAAATTTAATGATAATTTAATTTATCAACGCGTGATATAACGCGCTTTGCCTGTCACTTTTAATAAACGCAGATTGTGTTGTGTCTTCGTTAAAAAATCGCGGTAGAGAAATCAAGCAACTTTTTCCTTGCGTTGACAGCGCCTTCAATTAACCTTCGTTAAAGTCGAAAGATCTATCCGTCGCTTCGAAAGTACGACGAAATTACCGCGTAAATCTCAGCAGATAAGGAGAGAAAAAATAAAAAAAAAAGTAATATAGAGCAGTTAGGATGGAGAGAGAAGAGCCACTTCTATAACTAATTACTCTAAATTCTCTTCACGTATTCGCCAGATAATCGTAACTCATTAGAAAATTAATTCCGAGAGGCTTTTCTACAACGCTGTAGCCGTGGTAATATGAAAACTTTTACGGCGTCACATTGGTCCGGCACAACGCCTTCAATTAACGTTCAAGTCGAAAGAATTACTCGCGCTTTCACGCCTTCAGTAGGGTGACATTATTGAGGTGGGAGCGCCAGATTATGGTCGGAACGCGGAGTAAGGGACGACGGATATAAACGTAGGGGATGAAAAAGCGTCGAGGATGGAAGTAGCGAGTGTGAGAGTCAGTCTGAGTCTCTAGTTTTCGCCACGTTCTCCACTCCACCAGGCAGAGCAGGCGGTTATGCATCCAATTCCATTTCCCATTTCAACTTTTCTCATCTCTAGCGACCCGCTCGCGCGCGGGAGAAGTTAAATACCGTTACCGTAATATTCAATCATTATTTCGATCATTAAAGTAACTCTGGCAGTGCAGACCGAAGGCGGAGACGAGCGATAAAGACAAGATTCTTTCCAAAGAATCTTGGTTGAAATTAGGGGAAAAAGAAGATTTTTAACATCATTAAATGGGCGGGGATGTAAACTCTGCCTACACAATTTGGATTTTGGCTTTCTGTTTTCGCTGCCACGGTAAACTTAGGAACATTCGTTTTGGGAGTAATGAAGAAGTTGAGAGAAAAAGAGAAAAATCGTTCCACATTGGTCCGCTGTTTTAACCGACTTTAAATATTGGAATTGTAAAATAAAGCGTGCACTCCGAAAATTTGTTCGATCATATCTTCTTTGCAATTTAATTGAAATAATTTTGAAATTAATTGAAATTTTTACTCGTACGGCTCTTGCAGGTCAAGGAAAATTATGGACTACAGGTCGATATGCGTATGTCCATGAACGAAATTATTGTCAGAAGTTGATGCGCGCTTATCAACGTTGCGATACCGTCGCGCTGTTAATATTCATAAAACGGTCCGGGCGCGGTATTTCATTTCAAATCATTCCAACGCCCGGCGCATAATGAAAATAAAATCTCTTGTTTAAATTTCACCAGAATTATTATTACGAAACGCCGCGCTGTCGCGTCGCGGAAAAATACGGTTGCGGGTTATGACAGACATCTGCGCGCAAATGTCACCGGAAAAAAAAAAGCAGAAGGCATTTCTGCGCGAGCTATGCTAGTTTCTATCTTTTCGCCTTTTTTTTTTGTAAAATGAGAAATTTAAAGGCGTTTATGCTACCACAAAAACAAACCAAACGTCGAGTTCGCGAATGCTAACGCTGGCGTCGCTGATTCTCGTCTTATGTCTTCCTGTAAAAAGCATCACGTTTCGAAATTCCGCGAATTATTCATCCGGAATTGCACGACATGGTAAAAAAGAGCGCGTCGCCTGCTGTATGCGCCAGCAATGTGGTTTATTTTCCTAAATAAGTCGCAAACACATAACGAGGTAAAACAGGCGGCTTCTCTGCATTTCGCAATTTCGTAAATGCCGATTCATGAGGCGTATGTGACTTGAAATTCAACGGAATTGTCTGGCGCTGTGCACAAAAGAAGAACGGCCAATGTAAAAGTTGTACTGCTGTACGGAGTGTATCAAAAGTCTCGGACTTTTCGATGATTGTAAATGTTTTGCAAAGTTAATACTTGTAACAAAAATCCAATTAAAACATCATCTTTCTTGACAATTTCCTAATTTTTTTATTTACTTTACTAAAATAAAATTTGTATCCGTGACCGAGACGAAATTTGTGTTACTTTTGCAACAATCTGTATGTAAAGTGCACAAATATAGGAAAGAATACTAGGATCCGCGAATTTTTAACTTCTGTAATATTTATTCATAAGATGCACGTGAGATAAAATCCAATAAAATCTTCGTTATTCGTTTCGATATTGGTGAACTATAATTTGCTGTTTAGAAATAACAATTTCCTTTGAAATCTGATTGCAATTCTAAATAAAATAATGAAGTTGCTTCCCGACTTACAATTTCCTTTTAGCTCCTAAAGAGAAAGATTCTCTGAAATAGTGATATTTCAGTACTTCCCTGATTTCACGATTACAGATTTTTCTGGTAACATTTGAGTTTAAATTTCTATGAAATTTAAAACATCAATAATCGTAACAGAATTTCTAGAATAAATAATCTGTGACGGACAGTGTACCAGACATATGTCAATTGAGATTGAATGAGATTATCTGTTTCAATAAGCAGTAATCTAATCTGGGAATGCCAATGATGATGAGATGGAAATTTGAAACAATCCACGATAGAATTTAATCAACGATGTCCAATCTTCCCTGTAGCGTAAACTCGTGTCCATCTCGTATTCATAGGTTTATTACGCAAGTTAAACGGCCAAATAAATCTGTCACTTTCGTGCATTTAGGAAGTAACGGGTAAAAAGTCATGTACAATAAATGCAAATTGCATCGATAAAAATTTCTGAAAATTTTAGTGCATAATTTTAGTTTTATTTAGCTACGCCGGATATAGTTATTATCATAGACTAACGCGCAACATTAATGTAAATTAGTCTAGTAGATAATTTCCTTGTATCTAATGATTCGTTACGTCTAGCGACGGAACTTCGAACATCCAGCTATAAGCACGATGCCGACGTAACGTTACATTTGACCTGGTTTCACTTGACTCAGAGTTAATTGCGTTTACGTGTAAGCGAGTTGGTCTCTCGATGAACAGCAGACAGCGACGTCGTTTTTACGTGTCAACGGATACGTCTTAATGTTCTGTGAAACCCGATGACATTCAATAATGCTCAATTAACTCTCAATATCGAATCTTTATTTATTAAGAGAAATATTAATTAAATCTTTATTCACAAGATATTATTACAGTTTATTGTCAGTAAAGAAATTTCTTAGAAAATCCCTTATTTCTTAGAAAAATTTGTAAATAGATTAATTTTGTAATCTACTTATCGTTATTAAAAACTAGAATATATTGATCGCATGTCATCATTCTTACATATCGTACACAGAAAGGTTTTGCTAAAATATCTAAAAATTTAGCTAAATATAAATCCGAAAATAATTTTGTTTCAGACCATCAAAATAATTATGTAGGACGTTCAAACTAATTGCTAGAATGTAAAAATTTTTTACAGCATTAATCATTATATTTGAGATTCTTACGTAATTATTTTGAGAGTATAATAAATTTATTGTATTAGGTGTTGGAATTAATTCGTAGCGTTTTACAAGTGATGGGAAGTACTTTCATTAATGTATTTTTTAATGCTCATGTGAAATAAATAACATTCTTTCATTAAAAAACGCTACGAATTAATTCCAACACCTAATATTTTCAGATCTATATTTAGCTAAATTTTTAGATACAAAATCGATTTCAACAAAATCGTTCTTTCCGTATATTTATATCATTTTTGCCGTTCGTGATATCAAGAATTAGAGTTCTAATTAGTGTTAGTGCTGAAAGATTTCGAATAAAATTGGAAAAGATCTCAGTTTTAGATACGTAATGGCGAATCATGATTCGTTTTTGTAATACTATTCACACGGTATGCGCGACAGAATTTCTGATGCAAGCGCAATCCAGAACTATTTTCGCGACAGATACTGGACCGGAACCGGAAGATGGTATGCGCCTCGTGCCCATTGCGAGCGACCCATCGACATTGGTCTGATATTCTCTGCTCCGGGAGATGGCACGAAACCTATCGGAGCAATTAAACTACCAGCACAGACAGAGGTAGTTGCGACGTCATAGCATAACGGCGACCATTAAGATAACGTGGCCGGGGGTGATTAGCCTGCCTAATTACTGCGAGATGCCGTAGCCCGTCTCGACTATCATCCGCGTCGCTCTTCTCAATGACATGCTCTTCAACATCCGTTAGATATGTCTATCCTATGAATCCGGTCTCTCGCGATGTCCTCGGTCATACCAAAATTGCTAAATATACGGACGTAATTTCGCAAATGAATTGGCGGAAATTTTGATTTGAGATCGGATAAAACTAAAAGTCTACATAAATATTGCTAAGTGTATTCACGGAACGTAAAACAAAGGGATTTCTTCTTTAGCGTCGCGATAGTAAGTCACATCACGATTTCGAGATATCTTCGCGAAAGCGCACAACGAAGAATCGTTTATCGCGTGCCACGATGCATTTTCTATGATCTTCTGAAAGAGCCGTTGTTAACTTCAGGTATTAAACGCAAGAGTATGATAATAGTAGGATGAAGCATTCACTAAGAATATTTCCTTGGCGAGGATTTCAGAGACGCGAAACCTCCGCGTTATTTGCATCAATCCTTTAAAGCGACTGAGATGGAACGGAATCTACGTTGAGCAAGAATTACGGTTATATCCTTGCTGGTGCACGTTATTTATATTTTACGCGATTTCATATCCTGGGACGTTGCATTATTCGATATATATTTATCGTGCCAATATTTTTCATAAATGGTCAATATTTTATAATGATAAACACAGTATTACACGAGTATTATATATCTTACATAAACTATAAGAGCATTGATCAGCATCACAAAATGCCAGTAAAAAAATATTTATGTCGGTCATTAAACAAAAAAAAAATATATATATATATACGTATATAAATTATTTATATAATAGGTACTTAAAATTTTCACATATATTTTTAAATATCGACACCATTTCTGTGTATAAATATTTACATGAAAATTTATCAGATATCGAAGAATTTCCCGCGAGCAATGCAAAATCCAAATGACAGCGTACACAATTTTATCAACGATTAATGGCTTTAATCAGCTTACGGGCAATGGCGCGGTAACAACACAATTTATAAATTAGTAGGAATAGAGGCGCCGGCGATTTTTCAATTACAATTTGCCGATTTTATCGCACAACGTCGCTCGTAACTTTTGGGTATCGATGCTATCGCGCGGAAACGACTGCAAAGCACAGTTGTCTGCAATTTTGCCGATAGACAGAGACAGGAAACGAGGGAAAGTAAGAGGGAGAGAATGTGCGGGAGAATGGAGAGAGGGTGGACAAGAGAGAAAATGAGGGAGAGAGCAAAGCCGACAATTCCACGAAATTACGAACAGGTCGGTGGCGGCGGCTACGTCATGCGGCCAATTAATTACACTTTACAATCGGCGACAGTTATTCATTGATAGACGGCCGGTTAATTAATCGAAGTGGGCAAACAATTAGCATCTGGAGCACGGGATCCTATCGGCTTCGACGATAGGAGTCATCGCTCACGTCGCGTCGCTACGGTAATTCGGCACACGGTGTGTAAATTAATTAACCGGAAAAGTCAACCGGTCTGCCGGTTGGCGTAGATGTTCATTTTAACTTCGCCGTTGAACATAGGTCGTTGAGCAATCAATCCCGGGGCGCTCAATCCGTCTATGTTTCTTTCCTTGGCGAATAAAAGCAAGCTGAAGCTGATTTTCGAAGCTGATCAGCTAACAGGATCGGTCGCGATCGACACTTCCAATCGTGTAGCTTACCTTTTGTTCAGCGTGTCGTTGTAAACGTTTACAATTTAATTATACCGAGAGATACCGGAGATTCGCAGAAAGATCCTGAAACTAGACAATCGACTGCGCCCTCGCGCCCTCCTAAGACTACAGATAATAATTAATGCTCGCTATATTATCACCGCGCGCCGGAGATAAGTCAGCATTAATTATTGACGATAACGCGGTAAACTAACCCCCCGACGGCATTAATTATGCTAATCATTATGCTAATGATTACACGACCAGCACTTAGCTACTTCATGCATGTATGCATGAATCGTCGGCAAGTAACCATACTTAATTGTTTGATCGTATAATCGTTGTCTCTGCCAAGCCGGAGCATAATTGTTACAAAATTCTTCGCAAAGTAATTAGAAGTTCGTCGCGTATAAAGAAACTTTTATATAGTGCTTAACGTGTTTCGTGTTGAAAATAAGGAACATATCAGAGACAAAACATTAGTGATTAAAAACATATCGAAATTAAACAATAAATCTTTCAAAAAGTAGACTTTCTTGCAAGAAAAAGATTTAATATAGAATTCTACCAAAAAAAAAAAATCAAATAATTTGAGTTAGAAATATCGCTGTTTTTTGATTTATAACTCTGAGAACAAAACATGTACAACAAAGTACGTGTCACCAACATATTTTACCGCATATCTGAGACTCGTCCAAATCTGAGAGGGACGATTTCCTTCCGCGAACGAAATTTTCATTTAATCTTGCATAAGCGGCGTGTCCGCGACAACAGCGGCAAGTTAGAGAGAGTGAAGCGAGTTGTCGGCAGTCAGAGAGCACACGCGTCAGCAATTCTGCCCTGAATATTTGATAATTTTAGCGTTTCTCGGATGGACGCGAGACACGCGCGAAGGACAGGAGTCGAGAGAGAAAGAGATAGTCGAGACACGAAAGAGACAGCGGTCCGGCGAGCTGGGAATGATGTAATTACGTAGTTAGCGGGACCTCACGTAACGGCTTGACATCTGTCTTCTGCCTCGAGAGTCGTTCTAACCGGCATCTGCCGGTGTCGCCCACTTCGTGTTTCAAGGAGCATTTTTCATCCGGCCGGATAGCCGGGCTCCTCGTTATTTCCTGAAAAGATTAGAGAGTGAACGG